>NC_043005.1:88316069-88401069 GCF_006345805.1 Octopus sinensis | reverse complement strand
AAATACATCACAATAAACCAGACCAAAAGTGACATGTTCTGATAGCTTTATAATTTATATAACAGGACATGGACACTCTCAAAGTGGTAGGTGTTAGGAAGGGCATCCAGCTGTAGAAACTCTGTCAGATCAAGATTGGAGCCTGGTGTAGCCTCCTGGCTTCCCAGACCCCAGTCGAACCATCCAGCCTATGCTATCATGGAAAGCGGATGTTAAACGATGATGATGATGATGATGATGGACAGATGAGCATAAGATGTGAGACATGGACCCAGATGAGATTAGGGTATCGTTTATCCAGACTGAAAAACATTTGATTAGGGATTTGCAGTAGAATGACCACTGGTGAGGCACTGGTGAAGTAAGGCAGCTAGAAACAGTGTCTTTAGGTAGCTAAGGTTTTACCATTTCCTCTTAGTTCCCACCATGGTTTGGACCAATGTACAACATGCATTTGATGTTGGGACATTTATCAAGAATGGTAGATCTGAGAAATTCTTTTACTGCACTCAGTATATCTGCTAAAACAACACTAACAGAAGTTATTCAGCAGCAGGAACAACACAGGGAAGTGAATCACAATATAATTAACATAATTTAATTAGAGAACACCCCTTTCCTGCAAATACCTGCCCCACTTCCTCACTTACCTCTTCTGTTAATCTGTTCACTGAAAATACGTTGTTTGAGAGAGAAAGCCGTAAGCCTGTTGGGACGTAGCTGGACTGAGAATTTTCTTCGTTAAGTGAATCCCCACCATCACTTGATTGATCATAACTCCTGAAGAAGACAAAGAGGAATATAAGGTCAAAGGAAAAGATTTCTTACACGGAAGAAAATATCAGCCACACCCCCATATTATCTTTTACTCGTTTCAGTTACTTAGACTACAGCCATGCTGGAGTACCACCTTCAAGAACTTCAAGCACATGTATCCCAGTGCCTATTTTTTTAAAGCCGGATACTTATTCCATCAGTTTCCCTGGTGGCACGTAAAAGCACCCGCTACACTCTCGGAGTGGTTGGCATTAAGAATGGCATCCAGCTGTAGAAAACTATGCCAAATCAGTCTGAAGTCTGGTGCAGCCTTCCAGCATGGACAACGGACATTAAATGATGATGATGTGAATAAATAAGCATTCCAGTTGACAGAATAATTTTAATGTTAAAGGGTTAAACAGCAGAAAATTACAAGAAAATTGGTGAATAAGATGATGCAAAGAGATGAATGGATAAAAACCAGACACATTATGAGACCTGCATGACAAACTAAGACACTAAACAAGTGGTCCTCAACTGAGGTACATCCGACACTTAAACAAAGTGGGGGAGAAGAGGGCTCTACATAAGATTTTGTTGTTAAAATTTGCAACAAATTGGTTATGCTCCTTCAATACACAGAATATTTTAACAATTTTTTAATACAATTTCTTATAATATTCAATTATAAAAAAATGTAATAAGATTTTCTGAAACATCGAATGGCTATGAAGGAGCAGTAGGAATCAAAGGAGTTTGTAGATAAAAATGGTTAACAACCATGCTACTAAACTATACAAGACAATATCCCAGATTTACCATGGTACTCCAGACTTGCTGCTGCATCCCAAATGCACTACAAAATCCCAGGTACCCTACAACACACCAAACCCTATACCACTACCCCAGACATTTCACAAAAACAGCTGAAACAAAATAAATCTGCTCCTCCCTATCCGTCTCTCCCCCACCCGTATCTATCTTTTTTCCTCACTCAATATTTACTCATTGTAGGCAGTGAGCTGGCAGAAATGTTAGCACACCGGGAAAAATGCTTAGCGATATTTCGTCTGTCTTTATGTTCTCAGTTCAAATTCCGCTGAGGTTGACTTTGCCTTTCATCATTTTGGGGTCGATAAATTAAGTAACAGTTACATACTGGGGTCAATCTAATCGACTGGCACTCTCCCCCAAAATTTCAGGTCTTGTGCTTAGAGTAGAAAAGAATATTTTACAAATATAAGACAGCAAGCAGGCAGAAACGTTAGCATGCTGAGCGAAATGCTTAACAGTATTTCATCTGACGTTACGTTGTGAGTTCAAATTCCACTGAGGTCGACTTTGCCTTTCATCCTTTCGGTGGTTAATAAATTAAGTACCAGTTATGCACTGGGGTCGATATAATCGACTTAATCCATTTGTCTGTTCTTGTTTGTCCTCTCTGTGTTTAGCTCCTTGTGGGTAGTAAAGAAATAGGTATTTCATCTGTCTTGACAACCAAATCAAAATAGATGAACATCAATGGAATTTGTATCTTTGTGGTACCAGTACCGGTGGCACACAAGAAAACCATCCGAACGTGGCCGTAGCCAGTACCGCATCGACTGGCCTCTGAAATGTTGGCACATAACAAACACCATCCGATCGTGGTGGCCCCTACCTGGGACGTAGTCAGTCCACCTGTGCATACCTTCCTTCTTGTGACACTTGTGAAGACCTGTTGAGGCAAGTGAAAATCAACAAATCAAAAAATCAAAACAAATCAAAATAGATGAACATCAATGGAATCTGTATCTCAGTGGTACCAGTGCCGGTGGCACACAAGAAAACCATCCGAACGTGGCTGTAGCCAGTACCGCATCGACTGGCCTCCGTGCTGTGGGCACATAACAAACGCCATCCGATTGTGGCCGTTCGCCAGCCTCATCTGGCACCTGTCCGAAGACCCGGCAAGACTAGTCAGGCCATAGCCCGTGGCCCCTTCCTGGGACGTAGTCAGTCCACCTGTGCATACCTTCCTTCTTATGACACTTGTGAAGACCTGTTGAGGCAAGTGCAAATCAAATCAAATCAAATGACACTCGTGAAGACATGTTGAGGCAAGTGATAATAATAATAATCATAATCAAATCAAAATAGATGAACATCAATGGAATTTGTATCTTTGTGGTACCAATGCCGGTGGCACACAAGAAAACCATCCGTAGCCAGTACCACATCGACTGGCCTCCGTGCTGTGGGCACGTAACAAACACCATCCGATCGTGGCCGTTCGCCAGTCTCATCTGGCACCTGTGTTGGTGGCACATAAAAACACCATCCAAAGACCCGGCAAGACTAGTCAGGCCATAACCCGTGGCCCCTACCTGGGACGTAGTCAGTCCACCTGTGCATACCTTCCTTCTTATGACACTTGTGAAGACCTGTTGAGGCAAGTATGTGACACTTGTGAAGACCTGTTGAGGCAAGTGTGTGACACTTGTGAAGACCTGTTGAGGCAAGTGAAAATCAAATCAAACCAAATCAAAATAGATGAACATCAATGGAATTTGTATCTTTGTGGTACCAGTGCCGGTGGCACACAAGAAAACCATCCGAATGTGGCCGTAGCCAGTACCGCATCGACTGGCTTCCGTGCTGTGGGCACGTAACAAACACCATCCGATCGTGGCCGTTCGCCAGCCTCATCTGGCACTTGTGTCGGTGGCACATAAAAACACCATCCGAGCGTGGCCGTCTGCCAGCCTTGTCTGGCACCTGTGTCGGTGGCACATAAAAAACACCATCCGAGTGTGGCCGTTCGCCAGCCTCGTCTGGCACCTGTGTCGGTGGCACATAAAATCACCCACTACACTCTCGGAGTGGTTGGCGTTAGGAAGGGCATCCAGCTGTAGAAACACTGCCAGATCTGACTGGCCTGGTGCAGCCTTCGGGCTCCCCAGACTCCAGTTGAACCGTCCAACCCATGCTAGCATGGAAAGCAGACGTTAAATGATGATGATGATGATGATGATGATTGACATTCTGAGTTCAAATTCTGCAGAGGTTAACTTTGCCTTTCATCCTTTTCGGGTCGATAAATTAAGTACCATTTGCATACTGGGGTCAATCTAATTGACTGGCCCCCTCCCCCAAAATTTCGAGCCTAGTTCTTAGAGTAGGAAAAAAAAAAATTACTCACTGTGGGTTTGGTTCATGCCGAAAGAAGCAATCTTTCCGTTTACAGAGTTTACCATAACGACACAGTTTCTTCTTTGGACTAGCTATTTCTTCCTTCTGTTCTGTGCTGTCTTTTTTGATAATCTTAGGAAAAACAAAAAGAATAGAAAAAAAACCCACATTAAAAATCAAGAAACCTTATTATTTTTTTAAAGTCAAATATCACAGAAATCACAACTATGTTCCAGAAGAACCCCAGTTCACGAATTCTTTCCTGAAGGTCATCCATCACCTGAAAGAGATTTTATGTTAAAAAAATTGCTTGTGAAACTGATTTGCATGTAAAGTGAAGATCCAGAGTACTTTAACAAGTTGCCTGGTTCCACATTCCACCCCAACTCCAGGTCTTTCCTGGACAGGTTCAGGATTAAGCATTAGCTACATCATTTCACTCACACATCTGCAAGAATTTGTAAATGCTATAAAAAAAAGACATTGCTCTCATTCCTCTAATTAATAATAAAATCAAAATCAAAATCAAAATAAAATATAAAATTCACCAGTCGTAGTAAAGATAATCTGTCAAGGAGAAGGAAATCTCTGAAATAAAAACTGTTCAGCAGGGACTTGTAACCAGTTGATACTATTTTGCAAAGAAAAAAATTGACTGATTCATACATACACAAAATATATATATATATATATATATATCATCATCATCATTGTCCTGAAGGCTGTACCAGGCTCCAATTTGATCTGGTAAGGTTTCGACAGCTGGATGCCCTTCCTAATGCCAATCACCCCGAGAGTATAGTGGGTTCTTTTTATGTGCCACCAGCATGAGGGCCATTCAGGTGGTACTGGCATTGACCATGCTTGAATGGTGCTTTTTACATGCCACCAGCACGGGAGCCAGTCAGGTGGCACTAGCATCAACCATGGTTGTGTATACATATTATATATATATATATATATATATATATATATATATATATATATATATATATATATATATATGTACACTGCTGCCACCACCACCATTGTCATCATGTAAACTCTGTTTTCTATGCTGGCATATGTTGGACAGTTTGACAGGAGATGGCAAGGCTGGAGGGTCGCCCCAGGCTCCAACTGTTTGTTTTGGCATGGTTTCCATGGTTGGATGCTTTTCCTAATGCCAACCACTCGACAGTGTGTGGTGGGTGCTTTTGATGTGCCACCAGCACAACAAGTAGTTTTATGTGGCACCAGTGCAAGTGCCTTTTAGATGGCACCAACCACAAATGCTTTACACCATCAACATGGGTGATTTATACATGGCACCAGCATAGGTGACTTTACACGGTGGGATGAGAGGAGGAGGCGACTCATGTGAAATAAACAAAATTGGAAGGTAACAAACAAAAAAATATATCAAGAGTGAAAAACTCACCTGTAACTGCGTCTTCCAGAATTCTATATCACGAGGGTTGTCGAGGCCACAATTTAAGGCAATAATATCTGGAAGAGATTTTATGAGTTTTTTCTGGACCTGTAAAAAGAAGAAAGGATCACTATCACTATGTATATGTGTGTGTGTGTTAGGGTGTTCTGCATGTGATCATAAAGTTGTGAGTTCAATTCCTGGCAGCATGTTATGTCCTTGAGCAAGACACTTTATTTCACATTGCTGCTGTCCACTCAACTGGGCAACAATGAGCTGTACTTGTATTCGAAAGGGGCCAGCCTTGTCTCACTCTCTACTAGAGAACTTTGTTATGGGTAAGTGTGTCTGTGGGGTACTCAGCCACTTCCCTGTTAATTTCATGAGCAGGTTAGGGTGGCGAGCTGGCAAAAACATTAGTAAGCTGGGCAAAATGCTTAGTGGTATTTCATCTGTCTTTACATTCTGAGTTCAAACTCTGCCAAGGTCAACTCTGCCTTTCATCCTTTTGGGGTCGATTAAATAAGTACCAGTTACACACTGGGGTTGATGTAATCAACTTAATCCCTTTGTATGTCCTTGTTTGTCCCCTCTATGTTTAGCCCCCTGTGGGTAATAAAGAAATAAAATTTCACGAGCAGGCCGTTCCTTTGATTGGATCAACTGGAACACTCGTCATCATAACGAACGGAGAGCCAGTTTATTTTTCATCTTTGTGTATGTGTGTACACGTTTGTGTATGTGCATGCATGTGTGTGCACGGACTACTCACATGGGTTTGATAACGGCTGCAAACACTGCACCAAGCTTGCATCACCTGCTCTGATGTTAAACTGTGCAACAAGATGTTAGAGAATGAAATGACTTGAGGAGGTTCATCTGTAAAACAAAACAAAAATCAGTGGTTTGAGGGGGAGTATGCAGAGGGTGGGGTCTTTTTTTATCTTTTGTTTCAGTAATTAGACTGTGGCCATACTGGGGCACCACCATGACATGTTATTAGTCGAATAAATTGAGCCAAGTACATTTATTTTTTTAAAACCTGGTACTTAGTCTATTGGTCTCTTTTGCCAAATTGTTAAAACCAGCGTCGCATTACTGGCACTCGAGCCCCGTTCTAGTAGGGTATTAAGAGCACCATCCGATCGTGATCGTTGCCAGAGCGGCTATCTGGCCTCGGTGCCGGTGGCAAGTAAAAGATACCATTCGAGCTTGATCGTTACCAGCATTGCTTTACTGGCACCTGTGCCGGTGGCATGTGTAAAAGATTTGAGTGAGGTCTTTGCCAGTGCTGCCTGACTGGCCTCGTGCCGGTGACACGTAAAAGCACCCACTATACTCTCGGAGTGGTTGGCATTAGGAAGGGCATCCAGCTTTAGAAACTCTGCCAGATCAAGATTGAAGCCCGGTGCAGCCATCTGGTTCACCAGCCCTCAGTCAAAATCGTCCAACCCATGCTAGCATGGAAAGTGGACGTTAAATGATGATGATGATGATGGACATAAACAAACACCAGTTGTCGAATGGTGGGTGGGGACAAACACACAAAGGCGTACACATGAATATATATATGACAGGCTTTTTACAGTTTCCATCTACCAAATCCACTCACAAGGCTTTGGTCAGCTTGAAGCTATAGCAGGCAACACTTGACCAAGGTGCCACACAGTGGGGCTGAGTCTGCAACCATGGGGCAGAAGAGAGTGGTGGAGGGACGACATTGGAATACACTGGAGAAGAGGGGAAGGAGGAGGAGCAGAATACACTCACACAACAGATTCTTATCTATGTTTATGTTTGATTAAACGAGATTATCTATGTAGTCAGTAGACAAAACCTCCCTTCTTGAAAGTTGTATTTAGAAGCTAAAAAAAAAACATGCAAGGGAGATAACTCCTATAAAATAAACTGAACATTTTGGCAAAGTAATGGATATTTTCCAGTCTTATTGCATCTCCTCAGGTAAGAATATTTTATATAGTCAGCAAGACTTTGAAGTAATTTATATATAACACACACACATATATATATAGAGAGAGAGACGGACAGGACATTGTCAAGGGCATTGAAGTCTCCTTTGTTCTCGTGATGGCGTTTGAGGAGGTGTTGAAGGGCTGTTGATGCTTGTCTTGTAACTTATATAACACCAGATTGTAAAGACTATGTAACACAACGGATGTATACCCTGAGGGTTGTAACATACATAACACCAAGTTGTAACACAGCAGGTGTGTAACTTAAGATTGTAACTTATCTAACACCAAATTTGTAATTTGGGAGCTGAAAGTCGTGTAACACCACCAGACAGCAACACCTGGTTACACACTGGATGTGTAACCATGGTGATGTAATTTATGCAGGACATCATCTGCATTATTCAATGTCCATTTTTCATGCTGGCATGGGTTGGATGGTTTGACGGGAGCTGGTAAGGCAAGGGGCCGCACCAATCACCATTGTCTGTTTTGGATTGGTTCCCACAGTTAGATACTTTTCGTAGTACCAATATAAGACAGTAAGTTGAAGAACTGATTTGCTGAGATTATTCATGTAAATGTTGTTGCTGAAGCCATCATCTATTCTGTGGTGAGGGTGGTGGTTGTGATGCACGATGGCCCCATGTTGGGATGTGTGAGTTAGTGATGTTGAAGACAGGGATCTGACTGATACAACTATTTTGGTGTGGTTTTTGTGGTTTTGGTGTGGGTGGAATTTAGGGTCAGGATTCTACTTGATTTCCAAAATCTGGAGACTTTGACAATGTCAATATGAGTGGTTTAAGTTGGTAGGGGCAGTGATTCCCTCAGGCCCTGTGTGGTTTAGGCATTGGTTTGTATATCTAACGCAGATGAACCGTTTAGCATCCAGATTACTTTATCAAATATTCATCATCATCGTTTAACGTCCGTTTTCCATGCTAGCATGGGTTGGACAGTTCGACTGGGGTCTGGGAAGCCAGGAGGCTGCACCAGGCTTCAGTCTGATCTGGCAGTGTTTCTACAGCTGGATGCCCTTCCTAATGCCAACCACTCTGTGAGTGTAGTGGGTGTTTTTTACGTGCCACCGGCACAGGTGCCAGGCGGGGCTGGCAATGGCCACAATTGGTTGGTGCTTTTTACGTGCCACCGACAATGAAGCTAGTCAAGAAGGCGCTGGCATCAAATATTAGGTCTGTTTATTCAGATTGTTTTAAATTAATCATGCATTATCTCGTAGCATTGAAATTTTGATGTGATTGTTTATTTTTCAGAATGACATTGTAGGGTAGGTATGAGAGACCAGATCTTCCCCGTTTGAACATAGAACACATATGGTGTTTGGGCTTAATATGGGTGGTTTAAATGCTAAACGATTAAGTTATGAAAGGGGCTACACAGAAGAAATAGAAAATAACAGAAGTAAGATGGAAAAGTATAACAGGAAACAACAGAAAAAAATAAATAAAGGATAGCAAAAAAGGAAGCAAAATAAGATCTGTAGATGAGAGAAGATTAAAGATATATGACTGACCTGTGTTTGATGATGGATATGATAAGTTGGTGAGGGTAGGATAAGAGGTTCTGTGAGTCTCATGGCCACAACGACATCGTAGAAGTGTTTCCATCTCAATTCCAAACAGCTGACTTACTATAGAAACTTCTGGCTCAGATTTGGGTGGACTAAGAAAGAAAGGACAATAAATATCAACATCACTTCAGTATCATCATCATCATTATTATAATTATATTAATGCGAATTTTTCCATAGATGCATTGAGGTTTTTTTTTTTGTACAAGTGGATGCCCTTCCTGTCACCAGCCTTCTTCCATTTCCAAGGCAACATTTCTCTGTGGCCAGATATGTTTCCACAGAAAATTGGAAATGAAGGACACTGTATATGACATGGGGAATACACTCATTCACAGCTATCATGCTACGTCAAACCAAGGACACACCGACACCCCTATCCCACTCTCTCCCAATATGTGCATGTGTGTGGATGTGTGCGTATATATATATATATATATATATATATATATATATATATATATATATACTAGGCTGTATGGTAAGAAGTTTGTTTGCCAACAACATGGCTCTGAGTTCAGTCTCATTGCATGGCACCTTGAGTAAATGTCTTCTACTATAGCCCTGGGCCAACCAAAGCCTTGTAGGTGGATTTGGTAGACGGATACTGAAAGAAGCCTGTCATATATATATGTGTGTGTGCATATATATATATGTGCACATATGTGTATCAACCCATGCTAGCATGGAAAGCGGACGTTAAACGATGATGATGATGATATATATGTGCATCATCATTTAACGTCCGTTTTCCATGCTAGCATGGCCTGGATGGTTCAACTGGGGTCTGGGAAGCCAGAAGGCTGCGTCAGGCCCAGTCTGATCTGGCAGTGTTTCTACGGCTGGATGCCCTTCCTAATGCCAACCACTCTGTGAGTGTAGTGGGTGCTTTTTACGTGCTACCTGCACAGCGTACCACTTATCTATCTATCTATCTATATATATATATATATATATATATATATAAACACACACATACACCACTTGACAAATAGTGTTGGTGTGTTTACAACCTCATAACTTAGTAGTTGGGCAAAAAGAGACCAACAGAGTAAGGACAAGGTGTGAAAGACAAAATAAGTATTGGGGTCAATTAGTTTGACTAAAACTTCTTGAAGGCAGTGCTGCCCCAGCATGGCTGCAATCTAATCACTGAAACAAGTAAAAAGATTTAAAAAATACATAAAGCTAGTGTGTTATATATTTATATCCCTGTCATCCAAGAGATCCTAACATAGGCTTGAAACTAGACTGGCTGATCCCTCTTTTCCCATCCATGAAGATTTTGTGATACTGAACATACAGGCAAGTTACAGTCATCTACACACACACACAGAGCTAGTTAAAAATCTATAGAAACTCCTTGTAGTATAACAGTAATTTTACTTTGGGACCAAGGCACAGACGTGGTTCTGCAGTTGAGGTTCACTTCAAAATCATGTGGTTCATGGTTCATACCCACCACAAGACACTGTTGGCTGGTATTGTCTATCAGGGCCATGGGTTGACCAATGTGAATATCATCATCATTTAACGTCCATTTACCAGGCTGGCATGGGTTGGACAGTTTGACAGGAGCTGGCAAGACTGGAGAGCTGCCCCAGTTTCCAATTGTCTGTTTTGGCATGGTTTTCTATGGTAGGATGGCCTTCCTAATGCCAACCACTTTACAGAGTGTAACTGGGTGCTGTTTATATGACACCAGCATGCAAGCATTTCACGTGGGACCAGTACGAGTGCCCTTCATGTGGTGCTGGAATGGGTGCATTTTATATGGTGAGCTCACAAGAAAAGATAAATGGAAACTGTAAGAAGCCCAAGATGTGCACATAAACATGTATGTGTGAGTATGAGAGTGTCTGTGAGATTTGTTTGAGTATGTGTCTATGCAAGCATATCCACAGATGCCTGTGCATGGGACTTCTTACTCTTGTCTTGATGTCTATGCACCAATAAAAAAAAAGAACAAAGTGGTGTTGAGTCAAGTGAAGTCATTGTTGTGGCCAATGACAGTACCGCCTACTTGGCACTCGCACCGAGGGGACGTTAAAAGCACCATTCAAGCATGGTCGATGCCAGTACTGCCTGACTGGCCCTCAAACTGGTGACATGTAAAAAGCACCATTCAAGTGTGATCAGTGCTGCCTGACTGGCTCTCGTGACGGTGGCACGTAAAAAGCACCATACAAGCTTGGTTGATGCCAGTACTGCCTGACTGGCCCTTGTGCTGGTGGCACGTAAAAAGCACCCACTACACTCTCGAAGTGGTTAGCGTTAGGAAGGGCATCCAGCTGTAGAAACTTTGCCAGATCAGACTGGAGCCTGGTGCAGCCTCCTGGCTTGCCAGTCATCAAACTGTCCAACCCATGCCAGCATGGAAAGCAGACGTTAAACGATGACGATGAATCTTCCATGAAAACATGTCCGACTATTGATCTGTTTGTTATTGAAAAGATAAGGGGAAATATTCCATTGTTTGGAAACAGGTGACACTTGTGGACAGGATAAATCAGCCTCATTAAGTTTCTGTGAGACCCATAACAGCAGAGAAAAATAATGATGATGGTATATATTTTGCAGTGTCCTTCCTTCAAATTCGACTGGCCATAAAATATTGGTCACTCCAAGATGTCATACAATGGAATCGCATTGCTGTGAAGTGAAATTCCTGCCTTTCAATGCTCCAGAACTGATAAAATAAAATACCAGTCAACTACTGGGGTCAATGGTACCAGGTGACCCTTCTCTCAAGATTGTTAACCCTGTGTTTATTAGTTGAGGACTTGGGTTTGTTCTTGTACTTGGTAGAATTTATGTGGGTAGTGGGTTGTTATTAAGGCAGTGGCTGGCTGGCAGAATAGTTAGCATGTAAGGTAAAATGCTTAGTAGCATTTCACCTGTCTTTACATCCAGAGTTCAAATTCTGCAAGGTCTACTTTGCCTTTCATCCTTTTGGGGTCGATGTAATCAACTAATCTCCTCTCCCCAATAAATATCAAATGGAAATTGTAGTTGTGATACCTGTGCCGGTGGCATGTAAAAAGCAACATCCCGAACGTGGCCGATGCCAGCGCCGCCTTGTTGGCTTCTGTGCCGATGGCACGTAAAAAGCACCAACCAATCGTGGTTGCTGCCAGCCTCCCCTGGCACGTAAAAAGCACCCACTACACTCGCGGAGTGGTTGGCGTTAGGAAGGGCATCCAGCTGTAGAAACACTGCTAGATCAGACTGGAGCCTGGTGCAGCCTCCTGGCTTCCAAGACCCTGGTTGAACCGTCCAACCCGTGCTAGCACGGAAAACAGACGTTAAACGATGATGATGATGTGCCAAAATCACAAACAATTGATATTATTCTAATGTTTATCCTTTACCTTTCTGGAACAGCTTCACTGCTTTGATCTAAGATATTTGCACCTGGTGGAATGTTCTCCTGTATAGGGCAGGGTTCTGTGTAGACAGGTATGGAGTAATAATCTGCTATTTCCTGCTGGCAACCTTCAACAGGAATGGCACCTTCAGGTATGGCATTCTGGTAGATTGTGCCTCGAACACAGTATTCCTGAAATTTAGATATTTACAGAGGTTTCAGTAAATTGTGATGGCAACAAGGGTAGAATGGCTGGACTGGTTGAGAATTTGATGGAATCAGTTCTTTAAATGAGAGAGAGAGAGAGAGAGACAGACAGAGGAGAGAGAGAGAGAAAGAGAGAGAGAGAGAAAGAGAGTTTGAATAAGTAAAAATGATGAGTTAAATCAGGATAGCTAAGTATGTACAACGACCTGTTAATGGGTTGAATGTGGGACTGAAGAAGTAGCAATAACTCCTGAAATATGAATATACACCCATTTTCTATTTTACTATCTTTGACCACATTGTTTCCACAGACACATTCGTAATAAGAAATGTCATAACTTTCAGTGCTGGCTCTAATTTCTGAAGAAAATCTGTAGAGATACACTTTAAAAAGAAGACTGAATTGCACTGCTAACACAGGTAGGATTTATAAACCTTTAAAATATACTTGGGAGTATATAGTGGTTGTTAAACGAAATACAGTGTCCCTACCAGCAATTTATATATATATATACATATCTTTTACATTTTACTTGTCTCAGGCGTTAGACTGCGGCCATGCTGGGGCACCACCTCGAAGAATTTTTAGTCAAATGAATTGACTCAGCACGGTACTTATTACCTCAGTCTCTTTGGTCAAACTGCTAAGTCATATTTATGTAAACACACCAACACCAGTTGTCAAGTGGTGGTGTGAGACAAACATACACAGATACAGATATAGATATATATATATAGGTTGGTAGAGTTAGCATTTGGAATAACTGTCTAAGGGATAAGAATATCAGTTTTTATTACTGGTATAAATTACCTATGCTAACCCTGGGCATGGATATGCAAGCATACTACGCTCACTGGATACATGCAATAACAGAATAAACAAGAGTTTTATCAGGAATCAAATTTAAATTAAGCAGAAAATGGAGAAAATTCTTGATCAACAAACAAATTGACTCCCATCGGTTATTATTTTTTTTTATACAAAACTTAACATTTCTAACAGCTGTTTCTACTTCCAATGTCAGTCAGCGCTACCAAAGAAAATTCTGAGAATAATATTTGTCATCTCTTTTAGCACATCCGATCTGGTACAGAGTGAAGAAAAATACATAAGATAGAAGAGGGAAGAAGGCTTAATATAGAAGCATCATACCATTTTGCAGTGTAAAGCTTGAAGTCGATGAGCAAATGACTAAACTAGAAAAATAATTGGTGGGTTAATCTTTCTTTAGGGGTACCAAGGTGTATAAATGATATATTGATTAGTATTATTTACGAAATATTCTTTTTCTAGACCTATTGGCGAATCTCATATTAAAGTACTGTTTTATTTTGCCATTATCTTTCTAGTTTAGTCATTTGCTCATTGACTTCAAACTTTACACTGTAAAATGGTGTGATTCAAATATATTAAGCCTTCTTTCCTCATCTCAAGGCCCTTTTCTTTCCTCTTCTCTTCTTTTATTTTATGCATTTGTCTTCACTCTGATCAAGCTCCATGTACCAGATCGGATGTGCCATAGAATATGACAAATATTATTCTCAGAATTTTCTTTGGCAGCACTGACTGACATTGGAAACAGAAACAGCTGTTAAAAATGTTAAGTCTTGTATAAAAAAAAAATAACCAATGGTAGTCAATTTGTTGATCAAGAATTTTCTTCATTTTGTATTTAATTTATATATCAGGAGTGGCTGTGTGGTAAGCAGCTTGCTTACCAACCAGATGGTTCCAGGTTCAGTCCCATTGCATGGCACCTTGGGTCTTCTTAAAGTTAAAAGACTTTTCCATTTTTCCTAAATGTCAAACTAATACACTCGCTTGTTCCTACACCTGTCTTTGTCTTTCTATAAACCTAAACTACCATATTTTAACGTGTATAAGGAACCATTTTTTGTCAAAAATTAGGTTAAAAAATATGGGTGTTTTTTATAAATGAATAATATTACAGATATTAATAAATTACTTAATTCCTCAAACCTCCAAATTAGGGGTTTTCTTATACACATTAAAATACTATATATACATATATATATATATATATATATATATATATATATATATATATATATATATATATTCTTTTATTTGTTTTAGTCATTTGACTGCGGTCATGCTGGGGCACCGCCTTTATACACAAACACACACACAAGTGGCTTCTTTCAGTTTCCACCTACTAAACTCATTCACAAGATTTTAATCCTCCTAGGGTTACATTAGAAGTCACCTGCAACTCGGTGGTATTGAACCAGGAATCACATTTTAGAAAAGGCATCCAGCCATAGAAACTATGCCAAAGCAGATATCAGCACTCAGAGCAGCTCCCTGGTTCACTGGTTTTCATACCAACATGGAATATGGGCAGTCAACAATGATGAGGATGAGGAAGGTTGTGGGGAAGATCCATGTGCAAATGTGCATGCATGTATGCTGATGTATGTATAAATAAATGCATGCTTGTGTAAGATGTATAAATACATAAAGCACTGGTGACGATGCCACTTAAAAAAAGGACCCAGAACACTCAGTGGTTGGTGTTAGGAAAGGCATTCCAGCCGTGGAAACCATGCTATGGTGGACAATGGAACCTGGTGCAGCACCTAGCCTTACCGGTTCCTGTCAAACTGTCCAACCCATGCCAGCATGGAAAAACAGACATTAGAGGATGATGATATGCATATATGTGAATGCACATATACATTTACCAATGTGAGGAGTGTGCATAGATATATGTATGTATATACACACACACATATATATATATATTTTCTATTCTACTCTAGGCACAAGGCCCAAAATTTTTGGGGATGGGGCTAGTCGATTAGATTGACCCCAGTACGTAACTGCTACTTAATTTACCCATCCTGAAAGGATGAAAGGCAAAGTCGACCTTGGCAGAATTTGAACTGAGAACGTAAAGACAGACAAAATATTGCTAAGCATTTCATCCAGTGTGCTAACATTTCTGCCAACTTGCTACTTCACACACACACACACATATATATATATATATATATATATATAAATATATATATATATATATATATATATCGTCATCATTGTTTAACATCCACCTTCCATGCTAGCATGAGTGGAATGATTTGACAAGAGCTTGCCAGGCAGAAGCCTGCACCAAACTTCTGTTATTGTTTTGGCAGATTTCTACAGCTGGATGCCCTTCCTAACACCAACCACTCAGAAGAGTGGACTGGGTGCTTTTAAGTGGCATCTACACTGATAGGGTCACCAAGTGCCTTGCAAGAAAAAAAATACTTTCAAGAGTTTGGGGAGGGGGGCGGAATTGGAGGAGGTGATTTTGTGTCGGAGGTTATAGTGAGACAGAGAGACACAAACAGGTGTCTTGCTGTAGAGATGGTACAAGGTTACCCAACCATGAGGTGGGGAGGAGAGATCAGGAATGAAGACAGAAATAGGTGCCTTATTGCTGCAAAGGAAATACATGGTTACCCAACTTGAGGGAAGTTCAAGAGGAGAGAGAGAGAGTGGGAGACATCAGGATAGAGATGGTGGCAAAATGCTGGGTATACTCACAAGTGACGGGGGATCAGAATATAAATGAGATGGTTGAGTAAAAGAAGAGAAAGATATAGACGGTGGCAAGTGCCAAGGCATACCCTTGAGGTTTGAACGCCATAATATAAGTGGCAGGATATTGCGAAGGAAGTGTGATTAAAGAGTGCGAGGGGTGGGGGTGGAATGAAAGCCTGGGTATATATATAGTGTAGGGGGTGACCGGATAGCAATGATAAAGAGGAACAGGGCTGCGAGGACAGGATTGGGGAGTGAGAGCTAGGCATAGTGTATGAAGGAGGAAATTTGAGAACGAGAAGAGATGTAGATTGGTTTGTTGAGGTAAGGCAAGGGAAAAGTTTTCTTGTTGTGTGTGGGTGGAACACACAGGTCGGGGGCTAGCAGATAGCTATAATACAGTGAGACAGGAAGTGGGTGGAACAGACAGATCAGGGGCTAGTAGAGAACAATAATACAGTGGCACAGGGCCAAGAGGACAGAACTGGGGAGTTGGAGGTAAGCATAGTACATGAAGCAGAAATGTGATGTAGAGATGTAGTTTGATTTATTGTATTAGAGTGTGTGAGTTTTCTTGTTAAGTGTGGGTGGGACACAGCACTTCTAGAACTCAGTTTCACTGACATAGGCGGGTCTTCTCAAGAATTTCATATCACCAGATATCTCGGTCCATTATCCTTTCCTCTGTGAGGCCCAACATCCTGAGATCGGTCCTTACCACTTCATCCCACGTCTTCCTGATTCTCCCTCTTCCGCAGATACCATCCACTTTCAGTTAACATATATCATCATCATCATCATGGGTTGGACGGTTCGACTGGGGTTTGAGAAGCCAGGAGGCTGCACCAGCCCAGTCTGATCTGGCAGTGTTTCTACAGCTGGATGCCCTTCCAAACGCCAACCACTCTATGGATGTAGTGGGTGCTTTTTACGTGCCAGGCAAGACTGGCAATGACCACGATCAGTTGGTGCATTTTACGTGCCACCAGCATGAAGCAGTGCTGGCAACAGCCACGTTCATATATAATCATATATATATATGCCAAAACAGACACAATAGCCTAGGGTAGGTTTTCTACCTGACCATCTCCTGTCATCCATCCTACCCATGCATGCATGGAAGATGGATGTTAATGATGATGATGATACATGTAAGCATATATGTAAAGTGATTGGCTCAGTAAACAGAGAAGGTGTATGGGGATTATGAAATCTTTCTCACCAAGAACCATTTCACCTTTGTAGTGTTTGTGCCATGAGAAAATGAACCAAGTACATTCCGTAAAGTGGTCATCTTTAGGAAGGGTATCCTTCAAGGGAAACAATGTCAAAGGGCCCAACCAAGCCCCTAGCTCTTAGGAGCTGCCAATAACAAGTGACTCAAGTTGCAGCAGAGGACATTAACTGATGATGATGACGACCCATACCATGTTACCACACACACATACACGTATATCACCATCATCATCATTTAATGTCCATGCTGGCATGGGTTGGACGGTTTGATCAGAGCTGGTAAGCTGAGGGGTTGCACCAGACTTGCACTCCATGCGAGAGGCCTTTGTCACCAATTGAGGTAGGAGCTCTCTGAATTTTGCTCAGCCTATTCTTATTCTTGCAGCTATGCTCTCAGAGCATCCACCCCAGCTACTGACTTGGTCACCTAAGTAATGGAAGCTATCAACTACTTCTAGTTTTCCCCACTGGCATTTGACAGAATCTATTTTCTGTGCATTTTTGGTGTTTATTGTACCTGTGCACCTTCCACACACAAAAACTAGTTTCCCTGTTAACCTTCCTCTGATATGTGTCCATAGCTTACATCAGGTACCTCTTATGCAGTTTCTACCTATGTCTTTCCTACAGACCAAGCATGGCCATCTACCGGAGGGGATTTGTGATTTGTCTGCTTTCCTAGTTATTAAGACTTTTGCTAGGTAAACTCTAAGGATCTTCGATTCTAGACCATGCTTTCATACCTAAAACTTCTCTAATTCTGGTAGTGATTCGGCTATAAGAACAAGGTCAGCATCATAGAGGAGCTCCTAGAGGTAGCCTGTCTTGAATTCCTTTGTTATTGCCTAGAGGACTCTGATGAACAAGAGGGGCCTTAGGACTGATCCTTGGTGAAACTCTACTTGTACCCTGAATTCTTTGCTATACTTGTTGCCAACCCTCACCTTACTGACAGCATCCTTGTATATGGCTTGTACAGTTCTCACTAACCATTTGTATATCCTTAGCTTCTGCATTGACCACCATATATATATATATATATGGGACGTAGTCAGTCCACCTGTGCATACCTTCCTTCTTGGTGGCACATAAAAACACCATCCGAAGACCCGGCAAGACTAGTCAGGCCATAACCCGTGGCCTCTATTTGGGACGTAGTCAGTCCACCTGTGCATACCTTCCTTCTTGTGACACTTGTGAAGACCTGTTGAGACAAGTGATCAAATCAAATCAAATCAAATCAAAATAGATGAACATCAATGGAATTTGTATCTTTGTGGTACCAGTGCCGGTGGCACACAAGAAAACCATCCGAACGTGGCCGTAGCCAGTACCGCATCGACTGGCCTCCGTGCTGTGGGCACGTAACAAACACCATCCATCTGGCACCTGTGTCGGAGACACATAAAAACATCATCCGAAGACCCGGCAAGACTAGTCAGGCCATAACCCGTGGCCCCTACCTGGGACGTTGTCAGTTCACCTGTGCATACCTTCCTTCCTTCTTGTGACACTTGTGAAGACCTGTTGAGGCAAGTGAAAATCAAATCAAATCAAATCAAAATAGATGAACATCAATGGAATTTGTATCTTTGTGGTACCAGTGCCGGTGGCACACAAGAAAACCATCCGAACGTGGCCGTAGCCAGTACCGCATCGACTGGCCTCCGTGCTGTGGGCACGTAAGAAACACCATCCGTTCGTCAGCCTCATCTGGCACCTGTGTCGGTGGCACATAAAAACACCATCCGAGTGTGGCCGTTCGCCAGCCTCGTCTGGCACCTGTGTCGGTGGCACATAAAATCACCCACTACACTCTCAGAGTGGTTGGCGTTAGGAAGGGCATCCAGCTGTAGAAACACTGCCAGATCTGACTGGCCTGGTGCAGCCTTTGGGCTCCCCAGATCCCAGTTGAACCGTCCAACCCATGCTAGCATGGAAAGCGGACGTTAAATGATGATGATGATGATGATGATGATATATATATATATATATATATGCCTGTGTATATAAGATGTGGATGTGAAAGTACAGATGTATAAACATAAGCATATGCGTGTATGTGTATGCTTTAATAAAATGAGAAAGCTGGAGGTGAAATGTGCAAAAGAAAAGTTTGATAGACATACAGAATGAACTTGTTGGTGCAAAAAGCGTTGCCAATTCTGGATGAGGCGAGTGAAGTTTGCTTTGCCCTGCAGCTGGTCATGGTCACCAATGATAAGCTCAAGAGCTGAAGCTTCCGGAATTGTACGGAAAGCTCGGAGAAAATTGTTGGCCTGCAAATGAAATATGGAATAATGGTAAAGTGCTCATGAAACTTTATCAACCAGCCATTCCCAGCAGCAACACACACACAAACATACATTGCTCTCTTGACCCGACTCTCTCTTTCCCATCTGCTCTCTCCTTTCTCTTCCAATTGGGGTATTCATGTATCCACTCAACAGCAAGACACCTACCCATGTCCCTCTTTACCTCTAATCTCTCAACTGGCACAAATCCACTCCATCCTTAATACTACTCTCCATCATCATCATCATCATCGTTTAACGTCCGTTTTCCGTGCTAGCATGGGTTGGATGGTTTGACCGGGGTCTGGGAAGCCAGGAAGCTGCACCAGGCTCCAGTCTGATCTGGCAGTGTTTCTACAGCTGGATGCCCTTCCTAATACCAACCACTTTGTGAGTGTAGTGGGTACTTCTTACGTGCCAGGGGAGGCTGGCAGTGACCACGATCGGTTGGTGCTTTTCATGTCCCAGGATTTTGTCTTGCAAGATGTTTGGTGACCCTGTCAGTGCTGGTGCCATTTAAAAAGCACCCAGTACATTCTGTAAAGCGGTTGGTGTTAGGAAGGGCATCCAGCCGTTAGAAACCAAACCAAAACAGACTATGGAACCTGGCTGGTGTGGCTCCTGACTTTACTGGCTCTTGTCAAATGGTCCAACCCATGCCAGCATGGAAAACGGATGTTAAATGATGATGATGATGATCCAAAAAGATACATAAACACAAAAATACAAACACACACATGCACACACACACACACACACACATTAATCACCTGCCCATGCTGGTGGCATGTGAAAAACAACATTCGAGCATGGTCCTTGCCAGTGCTGCCTGACTGACTCCCATGCAGGTAGCACATAAAAGCACCTTTTGAGCGTGAGCATGGTCATTGCCAGAACCGCCTGACTGGCCCTTGTGCTGATGGCACGTTAAAAGCACCCACTACACTCTCGGAGTGGTTGGCGTTAGGAAGGGCATCCAAATTAGAAACTTTGCCAGATTGGAATGGAGCCTGGTGCAGTCTCTGGCTCAGTCTTCAGTCAAACTGTCCAACCCATGCCAGCATGGAAAGCAGACGTTAAATAATGATGATGATGATGATGATGTTCTCACCCATCTCAAAGGTATAGAAAACCTCATCAGACCCAGATCTACACCATCCCTCCTACCCATTCTCCACCCACCAACCATTTCGTATCAACATCCAACATTCCCTCCCATCAGTTACTGAACTTCCGCTTACAACCACTACATCATTCCGATCTTTTCTCATGTTGGTGCCATGACTAAAATGTTCTCTATATGCTTTATGAAGTGGTTGGTGGTAGGGTTAGGGTATCCAACCATAGAAACCGGACAAAAATGAAGTTTAAGAATGAGACACGGTCCACTGATTCATCAGGAAGAGCAACAACAACCCATTCCATCTACACCACAATGGGAAGGAGTTCTACAGATGCTTCTACACTCCTATTGTTTACCATTTCGTTCACTTCCTTCAGTCATTAGACTGCAGCCATGCTGGAGCACTGCCTTGAAGAATTTTTAGTCAAATGAATCAACCCCTGTACTTATGTTTTCAAAATCTGGTACTTATTCTATCAGTTTATTTTGCAAGTCGTTAAGTCATGGGAACATAAACACACCAACACCGGTTGTCAAGCATTGGTGGGGCATAAACACAGACACAATAACATACACACACACATATATACATGACAGGCTTCTTTTAGTTTCCATCAACCAAATCCACTCACAAGGCTTTGGTCGGTCCGAGGCTATAGTAGAAAATATTTGCCAAAGGTTCCACACGCCTGCACCTATAAAAAATAGGTAATGGGTGTATATGCACATTTCATGAGTAATTGCACTTTCATCAATACCACATCCATATGAAAGGAATATTAAAACAATCTAACAAAAAAAGACCATAGCAGCTATCATTCTTGCTCTAACTAAGAGGTAAAAAACTAAAATTCCTGAAATGAAGATGTGGAACACTTTGTCAGTAGAGCAGTTAAATGGGTTGCCATTTGGGTGGGGCGGTCACAAAACATTTTCTGTAGTAATGTTTGAATTAATGACCAGGTGTTCAGTAGTTCAATCCTCTCTCACTTCCCAGAAGTAGAAAAAAAATAGAATGCAAAGTGAATGATACCTGGCAGGTTTGTCCCTTTTGTTCATCTAACATATGGAAAAGAAAGCCAAGCTCACATGCCAAACAAAACTCTCTTTCACAGAGATGCGACTTCATTGCACATCGCAGAGGCTCAATGAAATACAAAACCTGCAATATCAAAATAATACACAGTTAAAAATATTACAACAACAACAATTGCTTCAAATTTTGGCACAAGGTCAGCAATTTTGAGGGGAGGGGGTGGTACATATCAATTACACTGATCCAAGAGCTCAACCGGTTCTGATTTTATTGAACCCCCACACTTGAGAAGTAAGGTTGACTTCAGTGACATTGAAGAGGAAGATGTTATAGCTTTGTCCATGCCAGTGGCACATAAAGGGCACTATTCGTGCGTGATCGTTACCAACTTCGCTTTACTGGCACTTGTGCCCGTGCTAGTAGGGTGCCAAGAGCACCATCCGAGCATGATCGTTGCCAGAACAGCCAACTAGCTTCTGTGCCGGTGGCACGTAAAAGGGCACAATTTGAGCGTGATCATTACCAACGTCACCTTACTGGCACCTGTGCCGGTGGCATGTGTAAAAAGATTCGAGCGAGTTCATTGCCAGTACCGCCTGACTGGCCCCTGTGCTGTGGCACGTAAAAAGCACCCACTACACTCTCAGAGTGGTTGGCATTAGGAAGGGCATCCAGCTGTAGAAACTCTGCCAGATCAGACTGGAGCCTGGTGCAGCCATCTGGTTCGCCAGCCCTCAGTCAAAATCGTCCATCCCATGCTAGCATGGAAAGCGGACGTTAAATGATGATGATGATGATGATAACTGATAATAAAAAAATAGTTATATATATATATATTGTTAATCTAAACATGAATAAGCAAGAAAAAGCAACAACATGAGGACATGGACCATCATCAACATCATCATCGTTTAATGTCCGTTCTCCATGCTAGCATGGGTTGAACAGTTCGACCGGAGATCTGGGAAGCCAGAAGGCTGCACCAGGCTCCAGTCTGATCTGGCAGTGTTTCTACAGCTGGATGCCCTTCCTAACGCCAACCACTCCGAGAGTATAGTGGGTGCTTTTTATGTACCACCAATATATATATATATGTATATTCTTTCTCTCTCTCTCTCTCCTCCCTTATTCCCCTTCCTTTCTTTCCCTCTCCATCCGTCTCCCCCCCCCTTCTACGTTTCTCTATCTCTCTCACCTCCAGCCCCCTCGATCTGTCTCTTTCTTCTCCTCCCTCGTCCACCTTCTCTCTCTTTTCATCTGTCCCTTTCTCCTGTCTTTTGTTCTCACGTGACCGCTAGCCGCTGTTGAGCGCTCTTTTCGTTTCAGCAGTCGCAGAAGCAACACGTATTTGTTCGTCTCCCTGCAGCCATTAGGCACAACTTCACAAGCCAGCCCCATACTCAACTCGTCCTGTCGAAAGACCCTTGTCCTACGTCCTGGTTTTGTTTTGTTGTTTATTTTTTATTTTTACCGTTATTGTTTTTACGTTTTTGTATTCTTATTGGGTCACGTATTCTGTATTTTTGTTCGTGTACTTCGTTCGTTTTCCGTCCTCGTGTTGTATACATTCGAAGCTTTCTTCCAGGGGATCTAATGCGCTTGGCTTAGATTTCCCTTGGCGGGCTGGCCATATCGGAGCAATCTCAAGATTAATCAGCCGAAATTGCTAAGATGATCTGGTTCTTGACTGATGACTGAGGGCTTCGAATGTCCCGTCCTGTGGTTCTTGTGTCGTCTCTGTGGTGTTTCATGTTCTTGTCCATGTCTGTAATTATTTTTACTGTTTACCTATATAATCGGCGGCTACGTATCCACAATTGTCCTTATACGATAAGTATATTTTTTCTCTAGCATTGATACGACTCTTAATCTGTCTCTTTCTCTCTCTCTCTCTCCTCCCTTATTCCCCTTCCTTTCTTTCCCTCTCCATCCGTCTTCCCCCCCCCTTCTACGTTTCTCTATCTCTCTCACCTCCAGCCCCCTCGATCTGTCTCTTTCTTCTCCTCCCTCGTCCACCTTCTCTCTCTTTTCATCTGTCCCTTTCTCCTGTCTTTTGTTCTCACGTGACCGCTAGCCGCTGTTGAGCGCTCTTTTCGTTTCAGCAGTCGCAGAAGCAACATGTATTTGTTCGTCTCCCTGCGGCCATTAGGCACAACTTCACAAGCCAGCCCCATACTCAACTCGTCCTGTCGAAAGACCCTTGTCCTACGTCCTGGTTTTGTTTTGTTGTTTATTTTTTATTTTTACCGTTATTGTTTTTACGTTTTTGTATTCTTATTGGTGTCACGTATTCTGTATTTTTGTTCGTGTACTATACATTCGAAGCTTTCTTCCAGGGGATCTAATGCGCTTGGCTTAGATTTCCCTTGGCGGGCTGGCCATATCGGAGCAATCTCAAGATTAATCAGCCGAAATTGCTAAGATGATCTGGTTCTTGACTGATGACTGAGGGCTTCGAATGTCCCGTCCTGTGGTTCTTGTGTCGTCTCTGTGGTGTTTCATGTTCTTGTCCATGTCTGTAATTATTTTTACTGTTTACCTATATATATATATTATATATATATATATATATATAATTCAACATGAATATGAAATGACATTAAACATCATATAAGGTAAATGAAGGTTTCTGTAGGAGCGCTCAAGTCATATTCACTTAGTGAGCTTACACGCGCAAGGATGAATTATGATGGTGTCGTCAGCGAGGTTGGCAGTGATGAATTCTATTGTCCTCACATGGAGAAAGCGAGCAATAGCTTCCTGGTGGCAAACACGAGCTAGACTTCTTAAGTGGAGAAAAACTGATCTATTTAAGGAAATAGCTGGGCTCCATTGCGATAAAGGCAGAGAGGTTCCTGGTTCAATCCCACTGTGTGGAACTCCAAGCAATGTAAAATATGGCTTGGACCATGATTACCAGCATGAATGTCAAACTTCAAAAAGTAGTTAACTATTTAATGGTTATAGTAAATTTATACAGAAAAAGTAAGCATTATACTGTCCAGCAGAAATAAAACTCAACTTCATTATATTTTTTCTGTAAAGACCTATTCTGACATTAAATGAGTCAACTTCCCGCATTAATTTTTACATTTGTATATCATTTCCAAACAAAAAAAATTACTAAATAAATTCTAGAAATGATCTACTCATGTAATTTACGCACTGACTAAGATTTATTTTTGTTTTTGCAAAAAAAAAGTGCTTAAATTACATGGGTTTTTACTGTATATTAAGTGATGATTTGGAGTGGTTGGACTGATTTAGTATCTATCTTCAGCAAATAGGCACAGAAGCCTCTCTGCCCTTAATTATAATTGCATTTTATACTATCATAAATTTGCCTAAACAGATCTATTTTATATGCTGGCCACTGATAAAACGTCCGTTTTCCATGCTAGCATGGGTTGGACGGTTCGACCGGGGTCTGGGAAGCCAGAAGACTGCCAGAAGACTGCACATACATACGTATGTGTGTGTGTCTGTTTTTATGTAAATTTATTTTAAAAACTGTGATTACTCAATACATTTTAGTAAAACATGCATTCATTAACTTTTACAAGGAAAAGGTTGAGAGTGACTTCAAAGATCCAATTTGTTCTCTTCTGCAGCCCTTAAGTAGATTGCTTTCAAATTCTGGCAGAAGGCTATCAATTTCAGAGGAAGGGGGTCAAGTCAATCACAGCAACCCCCAGTAAGCAACCGGATGAAATCAAGGATGAAAGGTAAAGTTGACCTCGGCAGAATTTTAACTCAGAACATGAAGGTGGGCAAAATGCTGCCAAGCATTTTGCCTGGTTTGCTAACGATTCAGTCAGCTTACCACCCTACAAGTGGGAGTGCACTGGGTGCTTTATATGTGACACTAACAACAGCGGATTTTACATGGCACCAGCACCACTGGTTCTTATGTTACACCAGCACCAGTGGTTTTCATGTGGCACCAGCACCAGTGCTTTTCAAGTGGAACCAGCATCACTGGTTCTTATATGGCACCAGCACCAGTGGTTTTTACACGGCACTAGCACCAGTGTTTTTTACATGGCACCAGCACAAGTGATTTCCATGTAGCACCAACACCAGTGGTTTCTACGTGGCACCAGCACCAGTGCTTTTCAAGTGGAACCAGCATCACTGGTTCTTATGTGGTACCAGCACCAGTGGTTTTTACACGGCACCAGCACTAGTGTTTTTTACATGGTACCAGCAGAAGTGGTTTTCATGTGGCACCAGCACCAGTGCTTTTCAAGTGGAACCAGCGTCACTGGTTCTTATGTGGCACCAGCACCCGTGGTTCTTATGTGGCACCAGCACCCGTGGTTTTTACACGGCACCAGCACCAGTGTTTTTTTACATGGCACCAGCACAAGTGGTTTTCATGTGGCACCAGCACCAGTGCTTTTCAAGTGGAACCAGCATCACTGGTTCTTATGTGGCACCAGCACCAGTGGTTTTTACATGGCACCAGCACAAGTGGTTTTCATGTGGCACCAGCACCAGTGCTTTTCAAGTGGAACCAGCATCACTGGTTCTTATGTGGCACCAGCACCAGTGGTTTTTACACGGCACCAGCACCAGTATTTTTTTACATGGCACCAGCACAAGTAATTTTCATGTGGCACCAGCACCAGTGCTTTTCAAGTGGAACCAGCATCACTGGTTCTTATGTGGTACCAGCACCCGTGGTTTTTACATGGCACCAGCACCAGTATTTTTTTACATGGCACCAGCACAAGTAATTTTCATGTGGCACCAGCACCAGTGCTTTTCAAGTGGAACCAGCATCACTGGTTCTTATGTGGCACCAGCACCAGTGGTTTTTACACGGCACCAGCACCAGTATTTTTTTACATGGCACCAGCACAAGTAATTTTCATGTGGCACCAGCACCAGTGGTTTCTACATGGCACCAGCACCAGTGCTTTTCAAGTGGAACCAGCATCACTGGTTCTTATGTGGTACCAGCACCTGTGGTTTTTACATGGCACCAGCACAAGTGGTTTTCATGTGGCACCAGCACCAGTGCTTTTCAAGTGGAACCAGCATCACTGGTTCTTATGTGGTACCAGCACCAGTGTTTTTTACATGGCACCAGCACAAGTGGTTTTCATGTGGCACCAGCACCAGTGGTTTCTACGTGGCACCAGCACCAGTGTTTTTCACCAGCTGTCATTAAGTAGATTACTGGACACTTCAGCTACCCTGACTAGACTTAAGATGAATACTGGAGTGGTTTCCCATTGCCATTTCCAGGTAGGTAGGATTTGAAGTCAGAATATAGAGAACCAGAAGATATATTGTAAAACACTTCTGCCGAAATATTAACAATTCTGCTGAAATATTAACAATTCTTCCACTCTCCCATCTGCAGAGCAACTTGGAATGAAGTGTTTTGCTCAAGAACACAATGCACCGCCCGATCCAGGAATTGAACACACAATAACTAGGCCATGAGCCTTCACTGTAACAACAATTAAAAGAGTAATTTAATAAGGAACTTCATGACTGACCTGTAGCATTCCATTGCAATAAGCGTTAGGAATTTGGGTTTCTAAACCAGCAAAATTGGTTTTGTTATAATAGCGAAATTCAAAATCGTCAATGCCAAGCTTGGAGTATTTTATTTCAACTTTGCGATATCTTTTAGGTATATTGACCAAATTATCATCTGTAGAGAAAGGAGTGTGAAAATATACAATGCATGTGAGAGTATGTGCACACACACATATACACACAAAACCACATATACATACGTTATGTCATTATCATTTACTGTCTGTCTTTCATGCCTGATATGACATGGGTTTAGCAGATTGATAGGATCCCATAAGTAGGACTCCATTATGCTCCAATTCCTGCTTGGGCATGGTTTTTATGCCTGACACACACACACGTTTATATATATATATATATATATACACACACACACATATATACATACATATATATATATATATACACATATACATACATATATATACACACACACACACATATATATACACACACACACATATATATACACACACACACATATATATATACACACACATCTGTTATCTATTCTATAGAAATACATAAATGTACACATAATTATGTATAAGTATACAAACACACACATACACATTCCTACATCTGCTCAAATACAAATAGTTATACCTCTGCCATTGGAAGATTCAGGGATAGACTTGTAGTTATTGCTCTCATTTTTCAGATCATAGGGTACCTGGTTTCTGTGGGTGGTGCCTGGATTGGGGGCGTACCCCACATTGTGCCTCATCTTCATGGTACGCAGCAATTCTGGTTCCACTGGTTTGTGGGCCCTAAATTAAAAGAAGGCACAGTATATAGCTTGGTAGAAATAACCAACTAAAACACCACACATATTCATATATGTAAACATAGCTCAAACATTAATACACACACCTAAAATGGTGGCTCTGAACAGCAGCTCCCAGGGTCATGTGTGGCCCTTAACTGTCTTCCCTCTATGTAATAAATTTTTCTTTAATTGACTTCTGTTTTCCTTTTTTTCAATACAGCCCCCTAAAAAATCCAGGCCCTT
The DNA here is from genome assembly GCF_006345805.1 of Octopus sinensis. Lineage (NCBI taxonomy): Eukaryota > Metazoa > Mollusca > Cephalopoda > Octopoda > Octopodidae > Octopus > Octopus sinensis. Next base: position 88,372,783 of record NC_043005.1, on the reverse strand, counting down.
TATCTGGCCTGCATATTAAAAAGGTTGAGAACCAATGATGTAAAATGTATCAAGCTGTTTTGCCTCCTCCAATAATTTGCTGACCTAATCTTTCCTATATCAGCATCCATTTGTCCCTCTTCTACTTTGATCTCAATTCCAATTTCCTCGTGTATTGCAATGTTAATTAGTCCTTATTAATTTCCATATTACAATCGCAAATCATTTTTAGTGACACAGGATGGTAACATCTAAAGATTTTGACATCCTTAAACTGGGTCGTTGGCATTCATACCACATAACAAAGCCTCTGCTGCTTGATCTCTCTTATGCGAATTTATTGCACTTTCTTTGCAATTCTGCTGCACTTTAACCCTTTTGTTACCATATTTCTGTTGAGATGCTCTGTGTTTCTTTCAATTAATTTTAAATATTAGAAAAAATTTAGTAAAATAACTTCGTTATCATTAAGCTAGTGTTAGGAACATAAATTGTGACTAAGGTTTGGTGGAAGATTTTAATTCAAAACTTACAGAAACAAGACATTTGTACTACAGAGCCAGAGGTGGTTTCAGGTGGGTTGGTAATGAAAGGGTTAAAATATAGTATTTTTAACTCACCAACTTAGCATCATTCAAACAGGATTGCAAAAAATACTTTCCACTAGAGAGGATTCATAGCTGATATGAGTAACAACACTGTATTACCATATCTATGAGTTACCTGACCTGGAGTAAGTATTCTTTTTACTACAATCTTTCACTTTGAAGACATTAAGCTGACAGCAAAATAAAAGACAAGGTGGATTAGGCTCAATGTCTTTGAGAATATGTCTGCTTTATTCTGACTGACCTGGAGATTAAGAAATGATATCAGTTACAACACTTAGGCTTGAACCAATGAGAGTGCTGCAATGTGGTCACGTGATCAGTACAATTCTACAGTTAACTCTCTCATTTCACATCCTACTGTTTTAAATAAATGAGAAGCTATATTGGATAATGTGGACCTAAATACACTGTGTCTGTTAAAAAGATGGTATGGGCCTGGTTGGAACACCTCTGACTATAAATCTGCTAGATGAAAGAAGAACCAAGAGAAAAAAAAAAAACAAAAGAAAATGTACAATATGAGGGAAATGACTGTACTGACCTGTAAACTTTTTGACAGAGTTGTGCCGGCCAATCAGAGAGCAGAGTCACTCCACTGGGGTATGTCATAGGGATGATGGACAAGGGTGCCAGCTCATCATTGATGTGCATAGGGGTGACAGGTTCAACCTGAGTAAAAGTATTTTAAAAGAGTAAAACATCATTATTATATCAGCTGGCAGGAATTGTCAGCCCACCACACAAAATGCTTAGCAGCTCTTCCTGCAGCTGAATGTTCTGTGTTCAAATTTCACCAAAGTTAACCTTGCATTTCCTCCTTTAAGGGTCAATACTTCAACATGTGCAGATTACACTAAAGAAATGAATTACTGTACTTTATTAACCACATACCTTCTGACATTTATTTCTCCATTACACTTCATTACGTGTTATAGTGCCACCCATTAAGTTGGTGACTACCAATCCACTAATTCGTCACCCCCACTGGTGACCTTTCTACATATTGTTTCATTACTAAACCATAATAACAAGACTATCCAGCTCTGAATGAACAATTGTTAATTATATGAAAATGTACATAGGTGCAGGAGTGGCTGTGTGGTAAGTAGCTTGCTTACCAACCACATGGTTCTGGGTTCAGTCCCACTGTGTGGCACTATGGGCAAGAGTCTTATACTATAGCCTCAGGCCGACCAAAGCCTTGTGAGTAGATTTGGTAGACGAAAACTGAAAGAAGCCCGTCATATATATGTGTATATATATATGTGTGTGTGTGTGTGTGTATATGTATATATATATATATGTGTATATATATATATATATATATATATATATATGTATGTGTTGTTCCCCAACATCACTTGACAACCGATGGTGGTGTGTTTACGTCCCTGTAACTTAGTGGTTCAGCAAAAGAGACCGATAGAATAAGTACTAGGCTTACAAAGAATAAGCTCTGAGGTCAATTTGCTTGACTAAAGGCAGTACTCCAGTATGGCTGCAGTCAAATGACTGAAATGAGTAAACTTGATGAAATAGAAAAAAAAAAAAAAAGAAACCCCCTAAATTTATGCTAGGTTAGAAAATTAGTGTAACTGCATCAGAAGCACTACTACAAATTCTACTACCACCTACACTACTGCAGTTACTATACTAATCCCATTACTATTGCTACTACCTCCAACATGACCACCACCACCACTAGTACCATTACTGTTGTTACTTCTACTACTATTAAGCTCTAACCCCACCCTTGTTGCTACTCTGATTAATACCACCACCATCACCACCTCCACCGCTACCACCCTGCTGAAAGCTCTCCCAAGATGTTCTGGGATCATTAAGTTACTCACGGGATCTGCAAACTCTGGTTGTTCAGGGTAAGCATTGAATGCTGCTTGCTCACTCGTAGAAAACAAATGGATGTAACCTTCAAATAAATAGAAAAAAAATATATATACACACAGGTTTTATTTACAAATTTAACAAATTTTTTACTACTGCTTCTACTGCATACTAATTTAGTTAGCAGGTATTTTATCTTGATAAAAGGCGGCGAGCTGGCAGAAATGCTTAGCGGTATTTTGTCTGCTGCTACGTTCTGAGTTCAAATTCAGCCGGGGTCAACTTTGCCTTTCATCCTTTTGGGGTCGATTAAATAAGTACCAGTTACGCACTGGAGTTAATATAATCGCCTTAATCCGTTTGTCTGTCCTTGTTTGTCCTCTCTGTGTTTAGCCCCTTGTAGGTAGTAAAGAAATAGATATTTTATCTAGATGTTTGGTGCTCAAATCTCCAGAATCTTCCTTAGGATTCTTACAGAAGATAGGATGGTGCTTTTCTGCAGGTCGACAACTCTAGTTTCAGTTCCAATCTCTTTCAGTCTTTTAGATAGCATTTGGTGCCAAGTGAACCAATTCCTACAGGAATAATTGTTGTCTTCATCTTCCACAGACTCTTCATCTCTCTGGTTAAATCCTGATATTTCTCATTTTTTTCTTTTACCATTTCTTCAGTATCAACTCTGCTATCAAAGGGAATTGCAAAATCTATCATCTTAAACTATGTTTATTTTTGTCCCCTAAGACCATATTATTATTATTGTTGTTGTTGTTGTTGTTGTTGTTGTTGTTGTTGTTATTTAAGGCGGTGAGATGGCGGAAACATTAGCACACCGGACAAAATGCATAGTGGCATTTCGTCCATCTTTACATTCTGAGTTCAAATTCCACCGAGGTCGACTTTGCCTTTTATCTTTTCGGGGTTGATAAATTAAGTACCAGTTATGCACTGGAATTGATAAAATCGACTAGTCTCCCCACCCCCAAATTTCAGGCCTTGTGCCTATGGTAGGAAGGATTATTATTTATACTCTCACCAAGCTCACAGCCATTGCCCTCGTTTCTACTCCCTCTCTCAGATGAAAGGTCTTTGTTTTGCAAGCTACTTGGTAACCCCCACTGGTGCCACTTGAAAAGCATCTGTGCTGATGCCACCCGAAAAGCACCCAGTCCACTCTGTAATGTCGATAGCATTAGGAAGTGCATCCAGTAATAGAAACCATGCCAAAAGAGACAACTGGAGCCGGGTGCAGCCCTCTAGTCTTGCCAGCCTCTCTCAAACCATTCCAACCAATGCTAGTAAGGAAAACAGACATTGAATGATGATGATGATGTTTTGCTTGTTCGTTTTTTTCTTTCTATCATCATCATCATCATCATCATCTTTGAATGTTTCCCTTCCATGCTGGCATGAGTTGGATGGTTTCACAAGAGCCAGCCAAGCAGAAGCCTGCAACAGGCTTCGGTGACTGTTTTGGCAGGATTTTTACAGCTGGATGCCCTTCCTAATATCAACTGCTCAGAAGAGTGGACTTAATGGTTTTTACATATGTAAACCCCCCCCCCCCCCACACACACAACACTAATCATATGAATCCCTTGAGCCTAAAAAAAAACAAAGGTCAATAACTAACAACTCACCAGTGCTGTCTCCGAAAGCCATGGACTGACATGTAGGAGACACATCAAAACTCATTAAAACACCTCCTTGAGTATCCACTTGGTACAGCATCATGGAGCCAGGAGCCATTGTTGTAGTATCCAGCACTTGAAAATGACCAACCTGCAAGAAACAGACCATTGGAAATTACTACTGAATTTTTATAATACAGTTAGAGGGGGAGGCATGAAACAGGAGATGGTTGGGTGGACCAGGAGGGAAAAGGTTAGCAGGTTGTAGTTTGTCTCAGGTATGACACTACCTTGTGTGTGCATGCAAGTGTGTGTGTGTGTATGTGTATACATCAGTGTAGAATGGTCTCTTTACCTCAAATAGTAACTTAGCCATATCGTTTAACGTCTGCTTTCCATGCTAGCATGGGTTGGACGATTTTGACTGAGGACTAGCGAACCAGATGGCTGCACCAGGCTCCAATCTTGATTTGGCAGAGTTTCTACAGCTGGATGCCCTTCCTAACACCAACCACTCAGAGAGTGTAGTGGGTACTTTTTACGTGCCACCGGCACAGGGGCCAGTCAAGCGGTACTGGCAATGACCTCGCTCGAATCTTTTTATACGTGCGACAAATAGAAACTGATAAAACAAGAACAAAAGTGAAGTAAGTAGTGAGGTCAAATATGGTCAATTGGAATCCTTGGAAGGTTTCCAAATGACCAGATTTCACTCCAGATTTCATTTCATGTCAATGAGTGAGAGCAGTTGAAGAATACAAGAAAAGTTCTTGGCAGAAATCTTTGTCTCAGTCTAAAGTGAGATGTCAAAATATGATGGACTTACTTGTGAAACAACACACAGTTTGTTTGGATAAGCTGGTAAGAAGCGGAGGAATGCTGGGTCTATAACAACTTTTATTGGTGCCATGGCTCTGATGAAACGTAGATCATACACCATGAGAAAACGGTCAGGTGCCAAGTTGCCCATTCTGAGGAATAAAATAAATACATAAATAAATGTGGTTTAGAGAAGGCAATATCATTTCTCTCTCTGTTCCAAAGAAGACAAATGTTGAAATATAATGAAGCTCAGTAAAAGCAATAGAATATCTTACATTTAACCCTTTCGTTGCCATGTTTATTTTGAGATGCTCTGTGTTTCTTTCAATTACTTTAAATATAACAAAGAATTTAGTAAAATAACTTAGTTATCATTAAGCTAGTGTTAGGAACATAAACTGTGACTAAGGCTTGGTGGAAGATTTTAATTCAAAACTTATGAAAACAAAACGTTTGTACTCAGAGCCAGAGCCGGTTTCAGCCAGGTTGGTAACGAAAGGGTTAAACTGACCCAAATTTTCTACCCTTTTTATTTCCAAACAAGTTGGGTCTGGTCTCTCACACCTACCCAACAATGTCATTCTAAAAATAAACAATTACATCCTTGAAATCTCAAAGCTTTGAGGTAATGCATGACTAATTCGAAAACAGTGGGAAGAAATAAGAAGAATATTTACAGAGCAATCTGAAACGCTGAAGGGTAAAATATTCAATGCACTTCATAAACTGAGAAGTGCCCAGCAAAGTCATAATGACTGTAAGTTGATGAATGAACTGAGAAGGAGAAAGAGAGAGAGAGGTTTACCTGTTGGAATAACCACAGGTAACCAATAGGTTACCATTGATATCAAAATCTGATAAAGTTCCAGTATGGGCTTCAAGGACATGTTCAGCATTAAGAGTTTTATGATCGTAAAGTGTCAGCTGAAATGTAAGAGATACAGAAGTGTTTACGGATTGACAGGTTGGAAGATCAAATCACAGATGAATCAAATACCCTAATGTAATTAAATATTGTACAATTTTTAAGATAAGAATTAAGACAACTTTATTTGGAGTTTCAAGTGTAGAGGAGAGTCCAGTTGCAGACAGCTGAGCCTAGAATGTGTAAATCTAATATCTAGAACACTGGTTCTTAACCATTTTTGCTCTATGGACCCTTCTGATTCCTATTTAACTCAGAGGGAACCTCATAGCCATTCCATGTTTAAAAGAAACCTCATTGTGTAACATCCGCTTTCCATGCTGGCATGGGTTGGACGGTTTGACTGCAAACCCAAACTGCAGCTCATATAAACTGTCTCTCTCCCTAATTAGTTGGGCTATGACCCTCTCCGTGACCTTCATTACCTGATCCAACAACTTGATACCTCAGTAATTATTTGTATCTAAAACGTCACCTTTACCTTTGTAGCAGTTGACTATGGTGCTGCTACACCAGTCATTGGGTATGACTCCCTCATGTATCACCTGGTTAACTATACGGGTGACAAGGCTATAGCCGACACTGCCACACACACACATATATATGTGTGTGCATGTGTGTATGTAAATATATACATATATGATGGACGTCTTCCAGTTTCTGTCTACCAAATCCACTCCAAGATTTTGTTCAGGCCAAGGACACTTGCCCAAGGTACTATGGAGTAGAACTGAACCTAGAACCATGTGGGTGGGAAGCAAACTGCTTACTGGATTATTACAGGTGGAAAACCTCTGGTCATAGGTCTGTTTGATCAGCCACGTCTGCACCTATAAGCTTGGTAACAAAAATAAGGGATAACCCCATACATTACAAAAAAACCTTCCTCCTTTTCCTGTTGGATGAAGCAGTGGGGCATTTTGGCAGTCAGAAAAGTGAGTTCAATTCCAGTTGGTGGAAGAGCAACCAACCTGGCTTTTATGCCTTCATAAAATGTTGATCTACAAAGAGACGAGCATGTCCACTTAAATGTAGGGCCTTGTTAGGTGCTAAATGTAATGATAGGCTCAGCAATAACCCAGCGAGTTAGATAAATACTGTTTCACGTGAATAAACTACAAATGTTTATAACAAATCAACACAGAAGCATTTATATGTTTGCTTGATCTGTTAAAAATAGCAACCGAATATACCCCAAGTATAATCAGTGAGGCACCATGAATGACAAGCTCAGTAAAGCCCATCCAATGGTCTTCCATACAGTTTCTGTCTCAACCAATTTCACTCACAAAGCTTGGCTCAACCCAATATTTCCTTCTGGCCACCCTAAATGACTGGATTATTACAGGTGGAGAACCTCTGGTCATAGGTTTGTTTGATCAGGGTGAATCAAAGACAAAACAACAACTATAATAATAATAATAATCATAATAATAATGATGATGATAATGATAAAGATCCCTGGCTTACCATCTATGCAGGAAATGCAAAAAATTGTATTAATTGGTATTTCATTGTCGTGAATTTTCTTTCCTTTTCCCCCCCACTTTATTTTATTTGTTTACTTTTTTTATATTTTTCTCTCTGTCCTTCTCCTTTTGTCTATAACATGACTTTGCAAATGAACAATCTGGTGTGTTTATTTTAATGGCCTACCAAATGTATACAGTACGTTTCTCTGCCCTAGGTGTTATGAAGACACTTGGCAAGCAATGGAAACAGAATTAAAAGAAGATGCTAATGAAAATAATAATAGGAATAAATATAATAATAATAATCCTTTCTATTATAGGTACAAAGCCTGCAATTTTGTGGGAGAAGGACAGTCTATTAAACTGATCCCAAAACGATGAAAGTTGACCATAGTGGAATTTGAACTCAGAACGTAAAGACAGATGAAATGCCGCTGAGCAGTTTGTCCAGTGTGGTAATGATTCTGCCAGTTCACAACCTTCAAATTATTATAATTATTATTATCAATTAAGGTGGTGAACCAGCAGAATCGTTAGCATGCCGGGTGAAATGCTTAGTGGCTTTTCGTCTGTCTGCATGCTCTGAGTTCAAGTTCCACCAAGGTCAACTTTGCCTTTCATCTTTTTTGAGGTTGATAAAATAAGTACCAGTTAAACACTGGGGGTCGATTAAATCGACCCCCGCCTCCCACCAAATTTCAGGCCTTGTGCCTATAGTGGAAAGGATTATTATTATCATTGATAATAATACATCTTCTCAATGGAGATTTAGTTCTGACAAAATGGGGCCAATGCTTGTAAGTTTTGTTACTGACGTATACAGAAAAAGGGCAGAAATGACATACCTTGCCACTAATATCTCCAGCACAAATGAACTTGTTTGAAGCCCTGAATATAGCACAGCCAGGTTCATCAACATCAACCTATAACAGAAAGAAAACATCAAAACTTAGAGGAATAAGAGGGTATGAGTTTACCAGGGTTAATTAGGGGTCACTTTGTAGTGGTGAGAAAGCTAAATCACTTTTGGTCAAGTCTCCACTGGTTATAAGAAATTTCATCATAAAAATTTTTGCTGTAGAGAAATTCATCATAAAGAATTTCATTTTAAATGTCCTCATCACATTTTTTTCAAGTTTGATGTTGAATAAAGAATTGTCTATTGAATTCTTTCATAAAACTTTTTTATATCAGTTTTTGTTTTTCTTTAAAAAAATGCTGATATAATACACTTCAAGCGAATTTTCTTGATGAATTTTCGGGACAAAGTCTCTGCTATCTTTAATCCTTTAGCATTCAGGTCACTCGGTCACATGTAATGCTTAGACATTTATATCATCTTCATCATCGTTTAACGTCCGGTTTTCCATGCTGGCATGGGTTGGACGGTTTGACTGGAGACTGGCAAGCCAGAAGGCTGAACCAGGCTCCAATCTGATCTGGCAAGGTTTCTACAGCTGGATGCCTTTCCTAACGCCAACCACTCCGAGAGTGTAGTGGGTGCTTCTTACATGTTGAATTAATTATGCATTATTTTGTAGCTTCAAGTTTCAATGATGCGATAGTTTATTTTTAGAATGAACATTGTAGGGTAGGTGTGAGAGGCTAGATCTAGTCTGTTTGAACAGAAAACAATATTTTAGCTGAATATTAACAGTTTAAATACTAAATAGCTCAAATGAGGAATGTGTGATAAAAAAAAGAATGTAGTAATGTTGCTGCCATCTTTAAAATAAGAATTATATAACAATTAGACAACCTAAATTAACACCACCACTCTTTAATCTCTTTCTCATTCCCTCAATCCCTCCAATGTGAATAGCCATGTGGCCCCTTTAATACAAGAAACCTGTTCTGCTCTGACCCCTTCTCTCATATTTTAATCCCGCCAAACCTAAAACCACTTCTCACAGGGTTCACAGTTTTGCAAATGACATAGTGACCTCACTAGTGCTGGTGCCATGGAAAAAAAGGCATTCAAAACACTCTGTAAAGTGTTTGGTGTTAGGAAGAGAATCCAGCCTATAGAAACCATGTCTAAGCAGATACTGGACCATAATACAGTCCTTCAGCTTTTGAACCATCCAACCCATGCCAGTATGGGACATGGATGTAAAGTGACGATGATGATTAATTATCGTATCATTGATAGTAATTTTATTGACTCAGGTGTGTTGAGAGGCTTGTATCCATGTCATATTTGAACCAGTAACTTAAGGTTCAAAACTAAGGAATTTTCACTAGAAAAGAAATTACTCACCTCTCTGGTCTTTTGTAACTTATTGAGGTCAAGCTCAATGACTTTGGTCTGGTGACCACCCATTAACACTGTCTCTGGACTGGTCATTAAGATACACTGCATGTCTTCCATATATTCGTCACTGAAAATAAATGGAATTGAAAAAAAGAAATAAAAAGATAAGAAAAAAGGAAAACAACCATGTTTAAATTTAATTAAAAATAACGATCTCTAAATAGGAACCATGGCTAGAATTTGAGGGAAGAGGAATGGCTAATTAAATTAATCACAATACATTACATAATTACAGAGTTACTTAATTGACAGAGGCAGGAAGAATTGCAAAGCTGACGCCAGAGAAATTTTGGACTCGGAGCAAAGAGAAGTCAAACTAAGTGCCACAAAGTAGTTTAGTCAGGTCAGCTTTAGTAGTTACCTCAATGGCAGAGGAGGGTCATCACATTTCTCTCTCTGAACTACTCATTAATGTTCATGAAGTAACGAATCCATTTAGGAACATTTACATAACGACAACGATGACCTGGTTCTCATAGCATAATCTATCACAGAGCTACAGGAAAGATTTCAAACTGTGAACACTGATCCAGAGGGAAGAACTCTAAAAGTTTAACACAGCATATACCAAAGTGCTTGTTAGTAACAGAGAACACAATATAGGTGTCATCTAGAAAGTGCCCTTGCTGAATAAGCAGGAAAGGTTAAAAATAGATGTGGCTGTGTGGTTAAAAAGTTGGCTTCTGCACCACATGGTTTTGGGTTCAGTCCCACTGCATGGCACCTTGAGCAAGTGTCTTCTATGACGTCCCCAGAGGACCAAAGTCATGTGAGTAGATTTGGCATATGGAAACTGAAAGAAGTCTGTTGTACATACATACATATATATACTTGGAGGCGCAATGGCCCAGTGGTTAGGGCAGTGGACTTGTGGTCATAGGGTTATGGTTTTGATTCCTAGACTGAGCTTTGTGAGTTTATTGAGCAAAAACACCTAAAGCTCCATGAGTCTCCGGTAGGGAGTGGTGGCAAACCCTGTTGTACTCTTTCACCACAACTTTCTCTCACACTTTCTTCCTGTTTCTCTTGTACCTGGATTACAAAGGGCCAGTCTTGTCACATTCTGTGTCATGCTGAATCTCCCCCAAGAACTACGTTAAGGGTACATGTGTCTGTGGGGTGCTGTAGATATATATATATATATATATATATATATATATATATATATATATATATATGTGCCCATCCACCAAATATACCAGTCAGACAGTAAAATCAAATTGCAATGATAATTGAACACTTGTGTTACAAAGGGGAGCAGTGTATTTCTGTTGAAATACACTGCCTTTGTTGCAATAAATTTTGAAATTAATGAAGAATTTAGTAAAATGACTGTCATTATTAAGTTGGCATTTAAGGAAGCAAGCTAGCAGAAGCACATGGGGGGAAATGCTTGCTGGCATTCTACCTGTCTTCTTGTTCTATGTTCAAATTCTACCAAGAGACAACTTTGCTCTTCAACCTTTCAGAGTTGATAAAATAAGAACTAGTCGAGCACTCATGTTTGATTTAATCAACCATCTTCCCCACTACCAAAAAATGTCAGGCCTTTGTGCCCATAGTAGCAAGAATTATGAAACTGGTGTTAATGGCAGAAAGCTGGCAGACGTTTTAGCACACCAAGCAAAAAGCTTAGCAGCATTTCATCTGTAGTAAAGATTGTTTGCCAACATAACATGGCAGTTCTGGTTTAGGACGAATGTTGCTGTAATTTAGCCCCAGGAGACATTGTTTCCAGCTGGCTATACGACACAATCTGTGTCCTTATATTTTCGAACAAGGGAATCCTAGCACCCCTACTCAGCTCAAAACAATATCTGTGTATCACGAGCGGGGGTGCTAGATTGCCTTGTTCGAAAATATAAGGACACAGATCGTGTCGTATAACCAGCTGGAGGCAATGTCTCCTGGGGTTAAATTACAGCAACATTTGTCCCAAACCAGGACTGCTATGTTATGTTGGCAAACAATCTTTACTCCAAAGTATTGTTGCTGAAAATCTCTTGTTGTAAGATTTACAAATAGTAATTTTCTAATTTATAGATCAGTGACTAGTTGTCACTTTGAAAACTGTATATTCCGAATGGTAATTTGGCAGCACCATCTCTAGCCGAACAATTATTCTGTGCTGATGAAGGGAAACAACCTGGAAATCGTGATACACAGATATTGTTTTGAGCTGAGTGTGGGTGCTAGATTCCCTTGTTTGAAAATATAAGGACACAGATCATGTCGTATAGCCAGCTGGAAGCAATGTCTCCTGGGGCTAAATTACAACAACATTTGTCCTAAACCAGGACTGCCATGTTATGTTGGCAAACAATCTTTACTCCAAAGATGTAATTATACATTGCTGAATATCTCTCTGTCAAGGTCAACTTTGCCTTTCGAGGTCAATAGAATAAGAACAAGTTGGGTACTATGGCTGATATATTTGACTAATTCGCTCAGTAAAAAATCTTAGACCTTGTGCCTATGGCAAAAACGATTGTTAAGCTGGTGTTTGGAACATTAATTAACATGAAATTTTGATGGATGGTTTTAATTTAGATAAGTGGTTCCCAAACTTTTCCAGCTGTCACCCCCTTGGTACCTGGGCCACATTCTTAGTGCCCCTCCCACTCCATTCACCACCTCAAATGCAGACCACTAACTAAAACAAATTCAAAACAACTGTATTTCACAAACTGAACCTAATGAACCCATTATTTTGTTGTTTTTACATCCATTGACCCTTTTTTTGGCTATCCCATTTTTCTTCAAGCCCCCTGGATCTTTCCACCGCTCCCAGGGAGGGTGGCAGTACCGCCCACTTTGGGAACCACTGATTTAGATAACTTTAAAACAGAAAGTTGGCATGACAGAACCAGATGCAGCTGCAGGTGGGTTGGTGTAAAAAGGGGTAAGAAAAAGGGTCCACACACATGTAGTCAAACTGCTTCAGTCCTGTTCTCATTGAACATCTCAGATTATTTCGGGTAAGGTAGAGACAGCCTGTATCCATAGATAGAATCTGACGAATTTCATCTGTTGAATGAACTTGAAAGGAAGTGTATTTTTCAAGCCCAGCACCATAGTAAGATGTGACATGACCCTGGAGAAAGAAAAGAAAAAGGAAAACGAATCTGAGGTAAGGGGAAAGACAAATACATTTATTTTTTTTTTTTATTTTTTTAATTTTTTTAGTCATTTGACTGTGACCTTGGGACTTATTCTTTGTAAGCCTAGGACTTATTGACCTCTTTTGGCAAACCGCTAAGCTATGGGGACGTAAACACACCAGCATCGGTTGTCAAGCGATGGTTGGGGGACAAGCACAGACACACACATGCATGCATATATATATATATATATATATATATATATATATATATATATATATATATGTTATCATCATCATCATCGTTTAACGTCCGTTTTCCATGCTAGCATGGGTTGGATGGTTCGACCAGGGTCTGGGAAGCCAGGAGGCTGCATCAGGTTCCAGTCTGATCTGGCAGTGTTTCTACAGCTGGATGCCCTTCCTAATGCCAACCACTCCGTGAGTGTAGTGGCTGCTTTTTATGTGCCACCGGCACATATATATATATACATACACACACGAATGTGGCTGATGTTAGTACCCACTGACTGGCTCCCATGCTGGTGGCACATAAAAAGCACAATCCGAATGTGGCTGATGCCAGTACTCCCTGGTTGGCTCCCATGCCGGTGCCACATAAAAAGCACTATTCGAATGTAATCAATGCCAGGTCCGCCTGACTGACTCCTGTGCTGGTGGCATGTAAAAAGCACCCACTACACTCTCAGTGGCTGGCATTAGGAAGGGCATCCAGCTGTAGAAACATTGTCAAATCAGATTGGAGCCTGGATCAGCCGCTGGCTCTCCAGACCTCAGTCAAACTGTCCAGTCCATGCCAGCATGGAAAAATGGACATTTAACGATGATGATGATGATGACGAAGACGGGCTTCTTTCAGAACATAACGACAGATGAAATACTGCTAAGCATTTCATCCAGCATGCTAACGATTCTGCCATCACATCACCTTTTTAATAATAATAATAATAATCCTTTCTACTATTGGCACAAGGCCTGAAATTTTGAGGGGAAGAGTTAAGTCTATTACATTACCTGCCAGTGCTCAACTAGTAATTATTGAATTGATCCCAAAAGCTTTGGGCGAGCCAAGCTTTGCAAAGGAAATTTAGTTTGATAGAAAACCCATTGGACTGGCTGTACTGATTCTGTTGCACCTGATGTCTCACCGATTATTTTGAAGGGTTGTAGAACCACCTTTGTACAAGGTAGAGTGGCTATAATCTGGAATTACTTCAGCTGATTAAACAACAGTTATGTATGTATAAACAGATAATATTTACATATTGATAACACACATGTGCATGTGTGTATATGTTTTTTTTTTTTACTACCCACAAGGGGCTAAACACAGGAGACAAACAAGGACAGACAAACGGATTAAGTCGATTACATAGACTCCAGTGCATAACTGGTACTAATTTATCGACCCCGAAAGGATGAAAGGCAAAGTCGACCTCGGCAGAATTTGAACTCAGAACGCAGCAGCAGACGAAATACCGCAAAGCATTTCGCCCAGCGTGCTAACGTTTCTGCCAGGTCGCATGTGTGAATTTTTGAGAACATCAGAAGAAATGTTATCAACACTTTTTATGTTTTAGCACAAAGCATTCACACTCAAGCCTTGTGAAAATGTGTAGAATAGACTACATGGCCTCTCTCTCTCACTCACTATCTGTCTGTCTGTCTGTCTCTCTTTCTCTCCCCTGCCCCCAGTATAAACCAAAGAACAACTTGACATGTTACACTTGGTTATTGCCAGCTCATCAGGAGTATCTGCTTTGGCTGCCAGTTGGTATCATCTCTTTATTGTTTACACTAGTTTTGCTTTTCAAAAGGTTTTCACAAAAAAGCTTCCAAGTGCAGGCATGGCTGTGGTAAGAAGCTTGCTTCCCAACCACATAGTTCTGGGTTCAGTCCCACTGCGTGGCACCTTGGGCAAGTGTCTTCTACTATAGCATCGGGGTTGATAAAATTAGTACCAATTATGCACTGGGGTCAATGTAATCGACTTAATCCCTTCCCCCAAATTCGAGGCCTTGTGCTTCCAGTAGAAAGGATATTATTATTATCATTAAAGACAGTGAGCCGTAAAAATCATTAACATGTCAGACAAAATTCTCGGCGGCTTTTCACCGGTTTTTACATTCTGAGTTTAAATGCCACTGAGGTCAACTTTGCTTTTTTCTCCTTTTGGGGTCAAAGCAGAGAAGGGTTTTGTGCCAGCAGTAGTTGAGTACCAGTCAGATGGTCCTAAGTGTGTGTGTGTGAATTTGCACTTTGTTTGTATCTCTTTGTTTTGACATTGTACAACAGTTGTAAACGAGTGTCACCAGCATTCAAGCAGTGTTGTTCATTTTCAATCTTTTGAGAAATAGGCACAGGAGTGGCTGTGTGGTAAGAACTTTGCTTCTAAACCACATGGTTCCAAGTTCAGTTCCACTGCATAGCACCTTGCCCAAATGTCTTCTACTACGATCTTGGGCCGACTAAAGCCTTGTGAGGAGATTTGGAAGATGGAAACTGAAAGAACTTTCTATATATATGTTTACATGTCTTTCTGTCTGTCTTTGTCTCCCACCACCACTTGACAACTGGTGTTGGTGTGTTTACGTCCCCTCCCCATTACTTAGCAGTTCAACAAAAGAGATCAACAGAATAAGTACTGGGCTTAAAAAAAAAGGAGAAAGTATTGGGGTCAATTTATCTGACTAAAATTCTTCAGGGCAGTGCCCCAGCATGGCCACAGTCCAAAGATAAACCATATCAGGCCACAGGGAAACATAACCTTGCTTGCAAACAGGTGAGTAGTAGTGGCAGAAGAGCATCCAACCCTAGGAAATCTGCCTCTACAAATCCTGTCTGACACATGCAGGTATGGAAAATCATCATCATCGTTTAACGTCTGCTTTCCATGCTAGCATGGGTTGGACAGTTCGACTGGGGTCTGGGAAGCCAGGAGGCTGCATCAGGCCCAGTCTGATCTGGCAGTGTTTCTACAGCTGTATGCCCTTCTTAATGCCAACCACTCCGTGAGTGTAGTGAGTGCTTATTACGTGCCAGGCGAGGCTGGCATTGGCCACGATCGGTTGGTGCTTTTTACGTGCCACCGGCACGGAGGCCAGTCGGGGCGGTGCTGGCAACGGTCACATTCCAATGGCTCTTTTACATGCCACCGGCACTGGCAACAGTCACGTTCGGATGGTTCTTTTACGTGCCACCGGCACTGGCATCACAACTACAATTTCCATTGATTTTTGAGTGATTTCGATTTTGGTTCGGACGCTAAAAGGACAATGATGATGATGAATTCAGAAAGAGCAGATTCCTGTAAATATTAGTAGCACTGTTACAACAAACTGTAAAATGCAGCCAGTTAGTCAGTTCTGGTGTAAAGAGCTTGAAAAAGCTACAAGCATTGGTATCTTAGCAATTATCGTTAACATTCAATTTACTCTGTCAAATGTGATACTTATCTAATCACATTGTTAATTTATCATGCATTATCTTGTAACTCTGAAACCTGAATGATGTGATTGTTTAGTTTTAGAGTGACATTGTAGGGTAAGTGTGAGAGGCTGGATCTGGCCAATTTTAACATAAAACGGGGAGAATATTTGGGCTGGATATGGTCAGTTGAAATGCTAAAGGTTTAACTTACCCCTTGAGTTCCCATCCACAGAAGTTCTTTGGCAAGATCAAATGAGAGGGAAGACACTCCAAAATGATGAGCATCGGCCAGCACGCTGTGGGTCTCTGAAAACTGGACATCTCCGGAATTGTGATGTTCGGGCTGATACAAGTTTTCAGAATATCGAGTTTCCATTAAGGAGGTGTCAATAGGAATGGCTGTACTTGTAACAACACTGTTAGGAAAACCAACAGAAACACCTGGGTATTCCATCAACTATACCTGCAATTTGAGGAAAAAAAAAAGAAATTGGGAATTGGTAATCGTTATAGTGAAGTAGTTGATGTATGTTGTATTTATGTTGGGTGGTTGATTTCTAGAATCATGCGTTTACATTGTTTAGAGAGAAGATAAGAGAGAGAGTTAACACAAGAGGAGCAGGATGAGTGCACATACTAGGCTTGATGGCATGTAATGAGTAAAAAAAATGATAAACACACACATACAGAATGAGGGAGAAAGGGTCATAGAGGAAGAGAGGAAGGAGTGAAGGACAGAGTATTTATGGAAGGCATTATACAAATGAGAAATAAGAAGTTGTTTTCTGTAGAGAGAAGAGTCCAACAGTAACCATCATAGTTATGTTTGAATCTGCCAAAGTTCATTAAGAATGAATACGTAAGTCAATATTTTGCTTTCATCATCATCATTTAATGTCTACTTTCCATGCTGGCATGGGTTGGATGGTTTGACTGAGGACTGGTGAGCCAGAAGGCTGCACCAGGTTACAAATCTGATCTGGCAATGTTTCTTATTTCTTTATTGACCACATGGGGCTAAACATAGACAAACAAGGACAGACAAAGGGATTAAGTTGATTACATTGACACCAGTGTGTAACTGGTACTTAATTTATCGACCCCGAAAGGATGAAAGGCAAAGTTGACCTCGGCAGAATTTGAACTCAGAACATAATGGAAGATGAAATACTGCTAAGCATTTTGCCCGGTGTGCTAACATTTCTACAGCTGGATGCCCTTCCTAATGCCAACCACTCTGAGAGTGTAGTGGGTGCTTTTTACATGCCACCGGCATGGGAGGCAGTCAGGGGGCACTGGTGTCATTATTTAATTTTATTTTAAGGTAATTAATAATAGTTTCAAATTTTGGCAGAAGGCCAGCAATTTCAGGGTGAGGGGTAAGTCAGTTACATTGACCCCAGTGTTTAGTTGGTACTTCTTATTTCACTGACCCCGAGAAAATGAAAAACAAAGTCAGCCTCGACAGAATTTGAACTCAGTAAATAAAGCAGGACAAAATAACACTGAACATTTTGTCAGTGTGCTGACGATTCTGACAGCTTGCTGCCTTTAAGATGATAAATATTTATTAATTTGAAACATGTATTCATTTCATCATTTAGTACAAGCACCAAGAAATTTGATCAAAGTTCAATGGTGATTATTGTGTAGGCCATATTTTCTGACAACCCATGGTGGCAAAAGTATATGACTAAAGTCACCTGTCATATGATAGGTAACATTCCAGTAAGTGTTAGACCAAAACAAATTTGAACCTAGCACCACTTGCTCTAGAAAATGGTTTTGCTCAGTGTGTAGTAATGGAACTAAGTAGGAACTTGATATTATGTGTTTAGGGAAGGTACTGGGCAGACACAGAACCAAAAGCTTTACATCATTTGATACAAGAGTTATTGAAAAGAGGAACTGTTTCTTGGGAATGTAGAGATGAGCATTTATTTATTTATCTTTTACTTGTTTCAGTCATTAGACTGCTGCCATGCTGGGGCACTACTTTGAAAAAGTTTAGTTGCAGAAATCAACCAGTTGTAACTAGTACCACTGACACATAAAAGTCACTTGTGCCAGTGACACGTAAAAGTCACTTGTGCCAGTGACACGTAAAAGTCACTTGTGCCAGTGACACGTAAAAGTCACTTGTGCCAGTGACACGTAAAAGGCACTTGTGCCAGTGACATGTAAGAGGCACTTATGCCAGTGACACATAAAAGGCACTTGTCTTCTATCCACACTGCTAGTCATGTTGCCCAGAACAAACAAAGACACTGCAGAGCAGTGAGGACTAATCTTTTGTCTGGTAACTAACAGAATAACCTCACCAGTGCTGGTGCCACAATTAAATGCACCAAGTCAAATAGTGGGTGAATGAGTGGAGAAAATGGAAGGTTGAGATCTTTTAGTTTTTATCATCATCATCGTTTAACATCCGCTTTCCATGCTGGCATGGGTTGGACAGTTTGACTGAGGACTGGCAAGCCAAGAGGCTGCACCAAGCTCCAGTCTGATCTGGCAAGGTTTCTACAGCTGGATGCTCTTCCTAACACCAACCACTCTGAGAGTGTAGCGGGTGCTTTTTACATGCCACCAGCACAAGGCCCAGTCAGGCAGCACTGGCTTCAACCAAGCTTGAATGGTGCTATTTACATGCCAAGATGTGACAACTAACAACTCTTCTAGTGTTGGTACCATGACAAAATACACCTGATATAGTGTTAAGTGGATGGTTGTAGGATGGGTACCTAGTCATAGAAACCAAGCCCAAAAGGGAAGAGATAAGTGAGGTGTGGCCATCCAATACGTCAAGAATAAAAACTGATCTGTTACGAGTGGGACAAAAAGGTATGGAAATCCATGATTGCTTATGACTGTAGGTAAGGCATATGAAGATGACCAATGGCCTGAGGAGAAGCTTGGGGTGAGGCTGGGAAGTCGGAATGTGGGGCAGTCTGTGTGAGGAATCAAGGAAGAGGCAGGTGGATGTGTGCTGTGTGCAGGAGGCTAGGTGGAGGGGCCATAGTACAAGATATGTGAGGGTCAAGGGAAGAAGGTATAAGTTGTGGTGGTCAGGAAATAGCAAGGGGACTGGAGGTGTTGGAGTTTAGGTGAAGGAAGAAATCAGTGAGAAGGTGGTGGAGGTCAGGAGAAAGAGTGACCACAGTGGTGTTAGCATTTGAGGAAGAAGTGGTGAGGGTGATTTGTGGGTATGGTCTGCAAAGTGGAAGAGGGATCGCTGAGAAAGGGTAGTTCTTTGATGAAATGGCAAATGAGTGGGACTTACAAAAGGTAGATGAATTGGTTTTGGACATGTTGGGGAAATGGATCCAGGACTTTGAGGGGAAATGGAATTGGAGAGAGAAATTCAGAAGGAAGGATGCTGCTGGAGTTTTGCAATTGAGAAAAAATTGTGTGTGGTGAATATGTGGTTGAGGAAAAGAGAGAAAAGGAAAGTGACTTTCAGTGCAGGAGGGAATGAGATAGATTGATTTTGTGTTGGTTGGCAGGAAAAAGAGAAAATATCTGAGAGATGTGAAGACAATACCAGGGGGAGTTGCAGCACAGGTTGGTGATTGCTGACTTGGATAAGAGGGAAGTTAAAATGTGTGTGAGAAAGGGAACGGTTGAGAGGAGGAAGGTGTGGAAACTGAAGGAAGAAGAAACAAGAGTAAGGTTTGAGGAGAGAGTTAGGGAGTTGGTAAGCAATGATGCACCGGATGTGTGGAAGTCCTTTAAAGAAGGAGTACTAAAGGGATGTGACATAGTGTGTGGAAAGACGAAGGGTATGAGGGATTTAGGAGATACGTGGTGGTGGAATGAGGAGGTGAGGGATGCGATAGCGAGGAAGGAGGAGGCACACAAAGCTTTATGTAATAATAGGACTGAGCAAATGAAAGCCAGGTATAATAGCATGAAGAATCGTGCAAAGAGGGTGGTTGTGAGATCTCTGTGGAAGGAGGCTGAGGAGAAGTTGAGTGGGCTGGATGAGAACCTAGATAATGTTTAGGTTTATTAAATCAATGAAAAAAGATGGAAGAGATGTTGAGGGAGGAAGATGCATGAGGGGGAGTGATGGAAGGTTGAATTTTAGTGAGAAGGACAGAGGAAGAGTTTGGAAGGTGCATATGGAGGGAATTATGAATGGGATCAGAGGATGGAAGTTGCTGTGGTGAAGGGGCCAGTGGAGAGGGTTAGTCGAGAAGAAGTAGTGGAGGCAATGAAGGAAATGAAAAGAGGATAGGTCCATCAGAAGTAAGTGTGGAAATGATAACTGCAAGTGGAGAGATAGGGATTGTTGTGATGATGGAGCTCTGCCAGGGTGTGCTGGATGGAAGAGGAATGCCAGATGATTGGGCACTAAGTGTGGAGGTACCGATCTTCAAGGGAAAAGGGGATGTGATGAGTTGTGGAGCAAATAGAGGAGTAAAGCTATTGGAATATGCAATGAAGATAGGGGAAAGGGTGTCGGAGAGGAGAATTTGGAAGGGATGGATGTGGATGAGATGCAATTTGGTTTTATGCCAGGAAGGGGGACAATAGATGCAATGTTCATTGTAAGGAGATTGCAAGAAGAATACTGAAATAAGGAGTTGTACATTTGGTTTGTTGATCTGGAGAAGGCATTTGATAGGGTTCCATAGAAAGTGATTGAGTGGACATTGAGGAAGAGAAGTGAACTAGGGGTCATAGCGAGGCCAGTGATGAATTTGTATGAGGGGGTAAAGTCAAGAGTTAGAGATGGACCAGAGCTGTTGGAAGAGTTTGCAGTGAAAGTTGGTGTGTATCAGATCAGGGATCTGTGTTGTCACCATCATTGTTTGCAATAGTGGTTGATGTGGTGTTGGAGAGTGCAAGATGATGGAGATACTGTATGCAGATGAGCTTGTTCTGATGAGTGAGACAATGGAGGGATTGAGGGAGAAGTTTTGGAAATGGAAGGAGGTGTTTGAAAGCAAGGGTTTGAAGGTGTACCTTGGGAAGACAAAGGTGATGGTGAGCAGGGTGGAAGGAGAAGTGTTAGTGAATAAAGTGGATCCAAATGGTGTATGCGGGAGGAGGGTAATGGCAAATGTGATGTTGTGTACGAGATGTGAGAAATGGATTCCTGGTAGATGTATGTAAATGAAGAAGGTGACCCCAAGACTGGTAAGAGAGTTTGTGGAAGATGTCAGAAAGGAGCTGGAGGGCTGGCAAAGTCAGTGGAAACACTATGTGATGAGGTGGAGATGGTGAAAGTGTTTTGTTATTTGGGAGATAGGGTGGATGTGAAGCAGCTGTGACAGCAAGAGCGGGACTTGGCTGGGTGATTCTGGGAATGTGGAGTGTTGTTACATGGGAAAAGGTTCTCATTGAAGATGAAAGAAGAGGTCTAGAGGAGTTGTGTGAGAGCTGCAATGCTGTATGGGAGTGAGACATGGTGTCTGAGCGAGAGAGTGATGGCAATTTTGAGAAGGAATGAGAGAACAATGGTGAGAGAAATGTGTGGGGTGAAGCTGTTTGATAAGAGGAGGACTGAGGACTTGATGGGGATGCTGGGTTTGGAGGAATTGGTGGAATGGTTGGCAAGGGTGAATGGAGTGAGGTGGTATGGGCATGTGTTGAGGAGGGATGAGGAGCTTGTTCTGAAGAGGGTGAATGTGTTGGAGGTAAATGGACAGCGAAAGCCAGGTGAACTGTAGAAAATGTGGAGAGGACAGAAGGAGGAGGAGATTGGGAGGGTTGGCTTGAGAAGGGAGGAATGCCCAATACTGGGCAAGATGGTGTGAGGGTGGTTGCTATGGCATTGAGGTAGATCTGGCCACTCCTTTTAACGAGGACAAAACCTGAATTCAAAGTGATGGATGATGATGAAAGAGAGAGAGAGAGGAAGAAAGTGAATGGAAAGAAAAGGAAAGACAGCAATACATGACAACATTATTCCATCCAGAAGATGGGACTGTGAAGGTTTAGTAATGTTAATGATGAATTCAGGAATTTTACTATTCAAAACAAATTGCAAGGAATTCACATAAAAATATACGAAAAAATAAAAAGGGATCTTAGTAAAATAACACTGTTGTGCAAATAAATAAATGTAAACACTTAAGTATAAACAAGAGTCCCAGGAGTGAAAGTACAGCAATATAATTTGTTGCTAATAGGCTTTATAAATTGTTGTTCTCTGAGTAGAAGCAATTAAAACTGATCTCACTACTTTACTGAAACTTATTTTGACATTAACCCTGGCGAGATGAAAAGCAAAGTCTACAACTTTGGGGTGCAAGCTCAGATCTTTTATCTTTCACTTGCTTCAGTCACATGACTGTGGCCTTGCAGGGGCACCACCTCGAAGAATTTTAGTCAAACGAATTGACTACAGTGCTTATTGTGGTTACTCCTTAAAGTCAGGTACTTATTCTATCAGTCTCAGTTGCTGAACTGCCAAGTCATGGGGTACAAGCACAGACACAATGACATACATAAATACCTATATACACAAGTCTTCTTAAAGTTTCCATCTACCAAATCCACTTACAAGGATTTGGTCAGCCTGAGTCTATGGTAAAAGACACTTGGGCAAAGTGCCACACAGTGGGACTGAACTCGGAACCATGTGGTTGGGAAGCAAACTTTTTACCACACAGCCATGCCTGCCCCTATATGTTGAACCCTAAATATCAATAGGTACTTGGTATGTTGCTCTATTTCTTCTTGCCACCCGAACCTTTCCTTTTAATTAATGGATTTAATTTTTTTTTAACGAAGCAAAAATGGCCAATAATTGCAGTTAAACTTGTAATAATAAAGCAGAAAAGTTATAATGATGTTCAAAAGTCATTAGCTGGGATTTAATTAAACTTTGAACAATATCAAAGTCAATAGGCAGAATGCTAAAAAACAGTGGAATATGGAACCAAATGCTTTGTTACAACGTGGCTCCTAGCTTTACTGAATACAACCCATGCTGTAATAGAATTTGTATCACATCTAAAATCGATAATAATAATGATGATATTTTGGAGTCGATTTGATTGATCGATTATACCTGCCCACTCTAAAGGAATTGGTCTTGTAGTTGGTTAGAAGAAAGGAAGGCCGACTTTCGGAACAGATACCACTACCCCATGAAGAAGAAATTAGAACTGAGATGGGTAAGAGAGCAAAAATGAAAAAAAAAAATTGAATTTTTTGGGAAAAAATTCTTTGAGAATCGTAATTCCCGGAGCATTGAAACACAGGAATAGTAAAATAATGAAGGAAACAAACACCCAATTTCTTGTTCTTTTCCCTACTCCATGAAATAATGATAGCTATTCCGAAAGTCCGTCGAAAAACTATGAGGTGCCCGATAAGAAACAAGTAGAAAGCGGGGAGATAGTAAAACGTCGATATGAATGTATCAATAGAGATATTGTTGCGTCCGTTTCAGTTCTAAGTTCAAATCCCGCTGATGTATATACTTGGCCTATCATACTTTTGCGGATGGGTGCGGGTGGAGCCGATAAGTGTCACTAACATAACTTGTTCACCTTCGCAAAGTTGGCCTTGTGCAGTCCTCAAAAGCAAACCAAAACAAAAATATTGAAGTAGATGCAAAACTTTTGATAAAAGGCGGATGTGGCGTCTGACAGTTCGTAGCTCTGTTTAAAAAATAGAAGGGAAAGAGAGAAGGAAATAATAATGATAAAAAACCAAAAACACTTGAAATGAAACGTTTTACTCCACATGTTGATGTTTGTTTAACTCCTTGCAAACATATGGAGCGAGTGACGAGGATGGGAACGGCGGTGGATTTAGAAAGTGGTGGCCACTTTAAATAATAAAGAATTAAACAAAAACAGAAGTAAGAGTATATTTGATCGATAAGATGAAAATGGGATTCAATAACTGAAAAACAATCACCATATCATCTTGCTATATCATTTTATAAATATATATAAAGAAGTTGTGGGTTATTTTTATAAGTTAGAGAATAAATAATTTTTATGAAGAAAAATGTCCAAAACTGGGATTCTATAAAAATAGCTGTTGCTCTGAAATAATAATTTATTAGTGGCGGGGCAAAAACAGTAAATAAATGTACAGCTTCTTTTTACAAGCGCCAATCCTAATTTTCTGTTGACGAGAATATTCTACCTGAGAATAATAATTCAAGTGAGAGTCATGCTTTCGAACAAGGAGACTCGAAAGTTAAACTAATACATTGATGAAATAATAAATAAACAGAATAAAAAATACGAATAAAAACAAACATGCGGATAAGGAGGGATTATATAAAATAAACATTGTACTAAAAGTTCAACGGGAATATACACACACACATATATATGACTTATATATATAAATGGTATTCTTTTTTTTACTTACTATAGATCGGATGCAAAGTTTTTTTATGTGTATGTGTGAGTGCGTTGGATTAGCGGTATTGATGTGAGGAATATGAAAGTTTGTTGAGGGGAATGAAATGTTATTAAAAGTTGGGCCCGAGTAGCGCCATTGTTGTTTATCAACAGCTCGGGGAACAACACACTCACAGTTCACTCCCTTGTACAAGACCAGCCGCGTTACAGTAACCGACCGATTATCCGGCTTCCAGAAATCCGGGAATTCTGTAAAGTGGAAACTCCTTGCGGGCCAAGCAGACAGCAAGAGATCCTTTCAGCCCAGTGCTTCTCAACGGAGGTCCATTCGGCCGCTGGGGTTTCATACAAGGTTTTGTTGTTAATATTTATATGCAATAAATTGATTATACCTCTACAATACACGAAATATTTAGAAAAATTTTTAATACAGTTTCTGATAATACTTAAATGTTAAAATCACAACAATTAATTATTTATATCAGTCTTCCTTTAGCTTCCATATGTCACCAGACGAGTTGACCAGAATATGTTCTTACAACATTGGATCATTTAGTTTTTATTACATAACACGTATATATATGATATATGAATAATACAAAACCACATTAAAATATAAACCCTAAACAATAGTCATAATTCTTCCATAATATAAGTTTCCACAGAGAAAGGCAAAGAAAATGGGAAAGGGGGGATAAAAAAAGGGAAAGAAGATGAAAGAAAAAAAGCATCAAGTGCTTCCATTTGTCGAATACCATAAGGCTCAACGGAACCTACCGAAGCGAGCCAGCCCGCTCACCCCACGGGTGATGGCGAGACTAAGGCGTTGGGAAAGTTAAGCACCCTCACAGGCATCTCCTAAAACCTCTGCAAGGCGAGCAGCAAACGCTGACAAGAACTTCGCGGTTAGTGGCCCAGTCCCTCCGAACGTCTCAGACACTACCGGCTCGATACTTCGGGGTTTTGTTCCATTCGG
The DNA here is from genome assembly GCF_006345805.1 of Octopus sinensis. Taxonomy (NCBI): domain Eukaryota; kingdom Metazoa; phylum Mollusca; class Cephalopoda; order Octopoda; family Octopodidae; genus Octopus; species Octopus sinensis. The sequence continues at coordinate 88,347,325 of NC_043005.1, read as the reverse complement.
CTGCGGAAGCAGTGACCCCCCCCCCTCATTTACTGCAGCATCCAAGATGTGGGAAGGAGCAAAAGAATCACAGACTGCGGCGTCCTAGATGAGACACCTACCTCTAACCCATCTGGTCTCTTTCCACCACTTGTGGATAATCCCGCCGGCTTCAGAACTGAGGAGATATTAATCGAAGCCATGGCCCTCTTAATGATTAGGTTTAGCTCAGCGTGACGAGCGAAACGACCAGCATTTAGGCTGTAAGACAGACCGTGAAGACCTGTGGGATTGAGGGGCCTACCACAGCGATATCTCAGTCTCCTATGGACGTCAGTACCCTCTCTGTGTGCGATGGCGGTGCACAGTTCATCTAGACTGAGAAGATCTCCAATGTTGGCCACAGGCAGGGCATCAATCCAGTCCCCCGAGAATTTAGCACTAGCTGAAAGTAGGCGACAATAACAAAATACGATAGGATTTTCTAATCATTAAATGGCTATAAGGGTCCATCTGAATAAAATAGGAACCAAAGGGGCCCATAAGTAGAAAACGTTTGAGAACCACAACTTTAGAGGAAGAACTCCCATCAACGAAGTGTTTCGACTCTTTCGATCCCCAATAAACTCTACCCTATATTGATCAAATAGATTATTTGCGAAGTTGGATGATTGGTATACGGTGTGCTAAGAATAGTTTTTCCCCTTTTTGTTCTTTTTAATTCTTTCAAATGTGTTTTGTTTTGTTTTGTCCAATTTTCTGATTTAATTTTGTAAAACGGAAAACAGTCTATTTTATAACGCTATATTTCTGTAAATTTGTAAATATATTTAATGAATATCTTCCAGAAGTCGCAAAAGAAGTCTATAAACTAATAATAATCTTTATTAATTTACAATAAGTCAATTAATAAAGATTAAACATACACTGCTTTAGAAGTATATTAATTAATTTGTACCTGCATCTGTTGAATAAAATCATGTTCTCAACTTTCATTCAATTCTCATCTTTTAAATTGTATAATATACCTACATGATACGATATAATGTATTTTAAGAATTTTGAGCGGCTTATTAAATACCAGAGAGACCCTGCTTTACAACTGTATTTATTTTGAATCTCTTAAATACAATTGAATTCTTTTGACTTTTCATAGTTTATTCAAAGTATAAACTTAAACTGTCTTCAGAAAACCGGAAAATCTAGAAATCCGGGACACTTCTGGTCCTAAGCTTGCCGGATTATTGGTCCGGTGCAGTCATGAAATAATACTAATAATTTGTTTATAAATTTCTTAAATGAATTAATTGATCGTTTTTTTCTCCCAAAACCTCTCAACCCGAAACGTTAAGATTAACGTATTTTGTCTCTTACTAAATGAACAAAGTTAAGATATTTTCGAAGCAGTATTATCTCCCTTGCACTTCGCTTTCTTTTCTTTTTCTGTTAGAGCTGTGTCAGGGACGCGACCCACATTTTATGACACTTTTAAAAGACCTCGCATATTACCTCATTTTTCTCTTATTATTTATAAAATATAGGTACAAGGTGACCCAAATTCGGGGTGTGTTGTAGTAGATTTAATCGATCGTCAATACTTAACTGCTATTTTTATCGTTGAAGACAAACAACAGGGGTGTGATTTCAACTCAGTATTAAAATATAAATTATTATTATTCATACACACAACAGATTAGACTGTTGGAAAAGAATAATTCCTAACATCGGGCTACAACAAGTAACCTTAGATGCCAAGAACCCTCCTAAGTATCCTAGCTATCCCTAATAACAGTTTTCTGGAGCTTGTACCAAACTGGGTTTTATGCCTATTTCCTCTATCCATTTGTTCAGATCTTTAGGGATATTTCCCAATGCACCTATAACTACTGGGATACATTTTACCAACACTTTCCATTGTCTCAATAAATCAATAGCTAGGTCCTGGTACTTTGCTATTTTTTTTATACTTCTCATATTGTTTTCATCATTTAGAACTGTAAAGTCATTATCTGGCACTTTCTACTCTCTTGATCTACTACTACTACTACTACTACTGCTACTGCTGCTGCAACTACTACTACTACTACTACTACTACTACAGTGTCTTCGCAACACCTAGAACAAAGAAACTCTCTGTGTACATTGGTAGGCCATCAAAATAAACACATCAGATTGTTCATTTATAAAGTCATGTAATAGAAAAAAAGGAAAACAAAGAAAGCAAAGAAGAAAAAAAATAAGAGGGGAAAAAAAGGAAAGAAAATTCACAGTGACAATGCTCTTCCCAATACATGTGATTTACCTGTTAAGACAATCTTTTGCATTTCTTGTATGCTTGCTGGCCACCTTTCCTGTCCCAGATCATCATCAATATTCTTCTTATTCTTCTCCTTCCCCTTTTCCTTCTTCTTCCCCTTCTTCTTCTTCTTCTTCTTCTTCTTCTTCTTCTTCTTCTTCGTCTTCTTCTTCGTCTTGTTCTTGTTCTTCTTCTTCTTCTTCTTCTTCTTCTTCTTCTTCTTCTTATTCTTCTTCTTTGTCTTCTTCTTCTTCGTCTTCCCCTCCTCCTCCTCCTCCTCCTCCTTCTTCCTCTCCTCCTCCTCCTTTCTTCTTCTTCCCCTCCTCCTCCTTCTTCTTCTTCCCCTCCTCCTCCTTCTTCTTCTTCCCCTCCTCCTCCTCCTTCCCTCCTCCTCCTCCTCCTCCTCCTCCTTCTTCTTCTTCTTCTTCTTCTTCTTCCTCCTCCTCCTCCTCCTCCTCCTCCTCCTCCTCCTCCTTCTTCTTATTCCTTTGGGGTTAATAAGGGCCAGTTACACACTGGAGTTGAATTTATTGACTAAACCTTCCCCAAAATTTCAGGCCTTGTCCATTTAGCTGAAGGGATTATTATTGTTGGTGGTGTTATCATTACCTAGAAGTTAGTGTTTTGCACTCACAATCGCAAGATCCTGATTTCAATTACTGGACTGGGTGGTGCATTGTGTTCTTCAACAAAACACTTCATCTCACATTGCTCTGCAATCACTTTGGCACCTGTTCAGGTAAATATCTATTTGATGGAGGGAGTGAGATTATGTGCAGCATGAACATTTGATCACTATAAACAAATCTTTTGTACAAGTTGTTTGGCAAAAGCTGAACGCTCATATGTTGTCTTCAGCAAGAGAGTCCATCATCCCTTTATTTCTATTATTATTATTATTATTGAGTGAGAGAGCAGTGCTTGTCATCAACGTGACACTGGGGTAAAATATACGAAGCCCAGTATACCCATCATGACTCCCCGTCTGATAAGGGTACATCAGGCACATGCATCACAACCATATGTGTGCGAGATGGTGATCTTATATCAAGATAAACAGCACATGACCTTGCAGGTGGGGCCCAGTTAGAATTTTCTTCTGGCTGAGTAACCCATCCCGCTCAAAAGGTCCCTGAATAAGGATTGTTTAAGGATGTTGAATGAACCACCCATATTTCCAAATGTGAATTATTCAACCCCAAAGAATCCTTCTCAACACATGGCTATGATGCTCCCCCACTACTTCTGCTCCCCCACTACTTCTGCTCGTGGCCAGAGATACACATATTGTCAGCCACTAAGGGACATGCTCAACTGGTTAAGGTCAAACAACTGACAAGCAAATCTGAGGTATTGAGCAGAATATTTGCTGTAGCCCATCTTTTATACCAAGACATTATTATTATTATTATCATTATTATTGTGTTAGATATTCTTTGCTTCAGCTCATAAAGGGTTAATTGTTCTTGTTGAGAATATGTTGATTGATATAATTTTAGGAGTATATTTCATTAAAGAAGGATCTGTACTTCATTGTGTAAAAAAGCCAGGCAATAAGTGTAGGCCCTAAGATGCATCTTTCTCGCAATAAAAATTTCACCATGTAAATTTTAATATTTAACCCATTAAGTCCCACTGTCCTATAAATAGGACACTAAATGTGAACATTAAATAAGCTATATCACATTGTCTCAGTGTCCTATTTATAGGACACAGAGTATTTCCATTTCTAATTGAAGCAAAGGAGTCTTAATAATAATTTTTTTCATTTTAACCTATTTTCAATCATCTGTAAAAATTTATAAGTAATATTCAGAAATTTAAGTACTGGTGGACTTAATGAGTTAAAATCATGGCCACAGCAGAACATGAGCACTAAACTGTATGAAATGGTGGTGGAGGTAATGATTCGTTTAAGAATCTCTTATTTCAACTCAAACATCACCATTGCTAGCAGCGACAGAAAAACAGACATATGAGAACAACAACTGTAACAAAACACCATCAACACAAGCAACAACTATAATAAAGTAAATGATGGGGGGGGGGGGCTACTCAGTGGGGAGGCGATCTTTTGCGGGCATGGTAGTGAAATCAATGAAATATTTTTCCCTCTACCTAAACAAGGAAGAATACCTGACACAGGTGGCACAACTTGTAAAAGTGAACAGGTGAGTCTGAGTTGCCATCCCAGCCAAGGTTTTCAGAGCCAATGACCATAAAACAATACTTTATTATTGTGTGTCAGCAAGACTCAATGCCTAGAAGCACCAACACACATCCAGCTGAAAATGACCCTCAAGAAATTTGGGAAGATATACATGTGACCAGAGCAAGACAGTTTTGGAGTATGAATGTCCTTTTCACAGGTAAAGCCATTTTGCTGAAGCACACTAATAGTTCCTCTACAGAGCCCTCTACCCAGCCTATTTAAAGAGAAAGACCTGTCACATTAAGATAGAGTGAGATCCACCAGAATTAGATTGTCTTGTGGATCTTGGCCTCCGTTGTCTTGGAGGGAAACAATATTCTCCTTGATGTAAAACCATGAGAGTGGGAGTTTTGATTTGGGACCCTATGGACATTCTCCCTCCAGATCTAAATTGAGGATGTGGAAAGGATCTTATTCACTTACCCAATGGAGTGGAGCTGCATGTTACAACTGGAAGCAGAAGGCCAAAATGCCATTTGCATGGTTCTGAAAACCACTTAAAAGAATGCAACTGTGCCAATGTCACATAGATGCACCTGTGCCAGTGTCACATAAATGTACCTGTGCCAGTGACACATAAATGTAAATGTGCCAGTGTCACATAAATGCACCTGTACCAGTGCCACATAGCAGCTGTGACTGTGCCAGTGTCACATAAATGCACCTGCACCAGTGCCAGTTCCACATAAATGCACCTGTGCCAGTGCCACATAAATGCACCTGTGCCAGTGCCACATAAATGCACCTGCGTCAGTGTCACATAAATGCAACTGGGTCAGTGCCACATTGGTGCACCTGTGCCAGTGCCACATACATGCTCCTGTGCCAGTGCACATAAATGCACCCATGTTGGTGTGCTGTAAAGAGCAGCCAGTACACTTTGTAAAGTGGTTGATGTTAGGAAGGGCATCTATCTATAGGAACCATGCCAAAACAGACAATGGCAGCTCCTTTGGCTGACCAGTTCCTGTCAAACTGTCCAACCCATGCCAGCATGGAAAAACAGACATTAAATGATCATGGTAATCATGATATATATGCTGATACACACACACACACGCACACATGTACACACACATAGATACAAACACATGCATAGACTGACTCATATATGTGTGTTTTCTGTGTGTGTAAGTACATATATGTTCATTTATGCATATGTGTGTGTGTGTTTTTCCCCTTTTCTCATTGCTTGTGTATTCAACTTACTTGTTTTCCTACTTCATGTTGTTTGCAGTTGGTGACGTCCTGTACCCATATATATATATATATATGTATATATATATATATATAACAATTGCAGCGTGGAAGGTGTTTATGAGCCATTTAAGAAACACACAAAAGCCGTTCGATTCACTTCAACATTTAAGTTTAATTTGTCAAAATATTTTCGTTGCTAAAATCCGCGACCTGTTCACTGACAAAAATCCGTGCTGCATCTTGTGCTGCAGCACGGATTTTTGTCAGTGAACAGGTCGCGGATTTTAGCAACGAAAATATTTTGACAAATTAAACTTAAATGTTGAAGTGAATCGAACGGCTTTTGTGTGTTTCTTAAATGGCTCATAAACACCTTCCACGCTGCAATTGTTTTCGTTTCAGCACACGATCTCAGATCAAATTACTTGCTATGCGAGTACATCTCCGTAAATATATATATATATGCATGCACATGTATGTATATATGTGTGTGTATACATAAGTATGTGTGTAAGTGTGTCTCTATATGTACATGTATGTGTATGTATTGTTCTCTTCTTTTTATTGTGCCTCTCTCTTATTTTTTGTATTTAATGTGTGTGGATGTGGATGTGTGCTATATGTGTGTGTGTGGATTTGTATGTCTGTATCGAAAATTTTAGATGTGATTGCAGTGTAACCTAAACAGGCTTTATGCTAACAATCTATAAAGAAAGGATAACATTTTTCAGTGACACTCCGTTTTTTATTTTGTACTTAAATCCAGTTTAAAAAAAAATTAGACATGCCTCAACTTGCATTCACTTCTCTGTAATTGTGTGGATATATATATGTGTGTGTATGCATGAGTGTTTGTATGTGTGTGTGTTTGCATGCTTGTGTGTAGGACAAAGAATGTATCAAAAGAAAAACATGTTTTTAATATTACTTTTAATGAAGGAACTCAGTTATTTTTTTTATATAAAAAAACCATTCATAAGTTGAAAAAAAAAACATCAAAGGAAGATTAACCGAGAAGTTAGTTGTGTGGGTGGATGCTCAGAGAGTGTTACCACTAGAATAAGAATAGCCTGGGCAAAGTTTAGATAGCTTCTTCCCCTACTGGTGACAAAGGGTTTCTCGCTCAGAGTGAAAAGTAGATTGTAGGATGCATATATGTGGCATGCTGTGCTTACCTTGGGTCGTAGGGCAACCTGCTGTGCTTGAGGAGACTAACTGAGTGAAGTACATAAACATTACAATAAAAATCCAATGGAAATTGTAGTTGTGATACCCGTAAAAAAACTATCCGATGCCAGCGCCGCCTTGACTGGCATCCATGCCGGTGGCACGTAAAAATCACCCACTACACTCATGGAGTTGTTGGCATTAGGAAGGGCATCCAGCAGTAGAAACACTACCAGATCAGACTGGAGCCTGGTGCAGCCTCCTGACTTCCCAGACCCTGGTCAAACCGTCCAACCCATGCTAGCATGGAAAGCGGACGTTAAACGATGATGATGATGATGATATATATATATATATATATGTTGACACACACACATAGGCACACACACACATGCATAGACTGACTCGTATATATGTGTGTTTTTTGTGTGTATACATATGTATGTGTGTAAGTGTGTCTCTATATGTATATGTGTATGTATGTATTGTTCTCTTCTTTTTATTGTGCTGCTCTCTTATTTTTTGTATTTAATGTGTGTTATGTGTATGTGTATGGATGTGTGCTGTGTGTGTATGTATGCTATATGTGTGTGTGGATGTATATGTGTGCGTATGTATAAGTGTTTCTTTGTGTATGCGTTTGTGTGTTTGTGTGTATGTTCGTAAGACACCCACCTACATCTGGACAAAGAATGTGTCAAAAGAAAAACATTATTCAAAATTACTTTCAATGAAGTAACTTATTATTTTTATATAAAAAAACCCGTTTTATGAATGGAAAAAAAAAACCAGTCACAAAACAATTTGTAAACATCAAATCATCCAAGTGGAATAAAATTGTCACAAAAGTTATTCCTATTCATTTTTTTTCGAATATTCATTACTGTAGCAAAAGTTCACTATTTCTTTTATGTACATTAATGAAAGCTTAAAATATGTGAACCACAAATCTAACCATCCGGAACGCATACTGAAAAGGATCCTAAGAAGCATGAGTAACAGAATATTCAGACTATCCACAGATAGAACAGAAATTCAACATGCATGCCGAGTATTACAGCTCAGCACTAGCTAGAATGGGATGTGAGGATAGAATCGTGTATGTACAAAAGAGGAGAAAGAAGGCTCGATAACCAGGGAGCATTATTAATAGCTGAGATAATAATATAAATAACCACAGAATACTAGAACCTAAAAAAAAAAAACAGTAAATGTGATAGGAAGCAAATTGGGAAAAAAGAATCCTATCACTAGAAAGGATAGATATGAAACAGAACCCATGAAACAACAACCAGGAGTAAAAAAAGAAAGGAACTGTTAAATGTGGATGGAAATAATAACAAGAAACATTGGAAGCAGATAAAACAAGATTCAGCGACAGATAGAAATATTAACCCAATAGATATATTAACAGAAATAGAAAAATAAGGAATGAAAATATTTGTACCTGTGCCAGTGCCACATAAATGCACCTGCGAGAGTACCACATCAATGCACCAGTGCCAGTGCCACATTGGTGCACCTGTGCCAGTGCCACATAAATGCACCTGCGTGAATGTGAAACATAGGTGCACTTTTGCCAGTGACACATAGGTGCACCTGTGTCAATGTCACATAAATGCACCTGTGCCAGTGCCACATAGGTGCACCTGTGCCAGTGTCACACAGATTCTCCTGTGCTAGTGCTACATAAATGCACCTGTGCCAGTGCCACATAGGTGCACCTGTGCCAGTGCCACATTGGTGCACCTGTGCCAATGTCACATAAATGCACCCATGCCAGTCCAAATAGGTGCACCTGTGCGAGTTCCACCTAGGTGCACCTGTGCCAATGTCACATAAATGCACCTGTGTCAGTGCTACATAGGTGCACCTGCACCAGTTCCACATAGGTGCACCTGTGCCAGTGCCACATTGGTGCACCTGTGCCAGTTCCACATAGGTTCACCTATGCGAGTGCCACATAGATGCACCTGTGCAAGTTCCACAATGATGCACCTGTGCCAGTGCCACATAAATGCACCTGTGCCAGTTCCACCTAGGTGCACCTGTGCCAATGTCACATAAATGCACCTGTGTCAGTGCTACGTAGGTGCACCTGCGTCAGTGTCACATAGGTGCACCTGTGCCAGTGATACATAGGTGCACCTGTGCCATTGCCACATAGGTGCATCTGTGCCAGTGCCACATAGGTGCACCTGCGCTGGTGCTGTGTAAAAGCACTCAGTACACTTTGTAAAGTGGTTGGCATTAGGAAGGGCATCCAGCTGTAGAAACCATACCAAAACAGACAATTGGAGCCTAGGCAGCTCCTTTGGCTGGTCAGTTCCTGTCAAACTGTCCAACCCATGCCAGCATGGAAAATGGACCCTAAATGATGATGATGATGATATATATATTTCGGGTGTGGAAGCTAGGTTTAGAATGAAAAGGCTTTAGAGTAAATGTAGCAAAGACCAAAGTTCTAGTAAGTAGGAAGGTGAACACCCCACACACTCCCCTATGTAGGTTGCCCTGCTCGATCTGTAGAAAAGGTGTAGGTAGAAACTCCATAAGATGTACCCAGTGTAAGCTATGGACACATGAGGTGTACTTGTTCCATTATGGGTGACAGCATTCACCCAGGGCGGATTGAGCTGGTTTCTTCTCTGTTCCTAATGGCATCACGAACCATGGTCCTGTGCGAGGTCACTGGAGATAGCAAGCCATTCGCAGTTCCATCTGCGCAGACCGACCACCTGCGGACCTGAGAGTTCGGAGAGGTCCTCCTTTATTGTCGTCGCCCAGGTCTTCAGCTGCCCGCCCTTGCGTTTACGCCAGCTGGAAAGTGGAGGTGGGAGGAGGACATCGCAAATTAGCTCACCCTCTGGACAGTGGGCTGCGTGACTGAACCACCTTAAGCGCCGTTGTAGAAGCACCGAAGGGAAGGGCCGGAGATTCAGGCGACGACGAAGACCGGCTGTAGGAACCCGATCAATGCGTCGGCAGTGAAGAACGTGGCCGATACCAGCGCCGCCTTGACTGGCTGGCTCCCATACCAGTGCCACATGAAGAGCACCTACCAATCGTGGGCGTTACCAGCCTCCTCTGGCCCCTATGCCGGTGGCATGTAAAAAGCACCCACTACACTCATGGAGTTGTTGGCGTTAGGAAGAGCATCCAGCTGTAGAAACACTGCCAGATCAGACTGGAGCCTGGTGCAGCCTCCTGGTTTCTCAGACCCCGGTCAAACCGTCCAACCCATGCCAGCATGGAAAGCGGACGTTAAACGATGATGATGACGATGATATATATATACATATCTATATATGTTGACACGCACACATGCATAGACTGACTCATATATGTGTTTTTTTTGTGTGTATACATATGTATGTGTGTAAGTGTGTCTCTATATGTATATGTGTATGTATGTATTGTTCTCTTCTTTTTATTGTGCCGCTCTCTTATTTTTTGTATTTAATGTGTGTTATGTGTATGTGTATGGATGTGTGCTGTGTGTGTATGTATGCTATATGTGTGTGTGGATGTATATGTGTGCGTATGTATAAGTGTTTCTTTGTGTATGCGTTTGTGTGTTTGTGTGTATGTTCGTAAGACACCCACCTACATCTGGACAAAGAATGTGTCAAAAGAAAAACATTATTCAAAATTACTTTCAATGAAGTAACTTATTTTTTTTATATAAAAAAACCCGTTTTATGAATGGAAAAAAAAAAAAAACAGTCACAAAACAATTTGTAAACATCAAATCATCCAAGTGGAATAAAATTGTCACAAAAGTTATTCCTATTCATTTTTTTTCGAATATTCATTACTGTAGCAAAAGTTCACTATTTCTTTTATGTACATTAATGAAAGCTTAAAATATGTGAACCACAAATCTAACCATCCGGAACGCATACTGAAAAGGATCCTAAGAAGCATGAGTAACAGAATATTCAGACTATCCACAGATAGAACAAAAATTCAACATGCATGCCGAGTATTACAGCTCAGCACTAGCTAGAATGGGATGTGAGGATAGAATCGTATATGTACAAAAGAGGAGAGAGAAGCCTCAATAACCAGGGAGCATTATTAATAGCTGAGATAATAATATAAATAACCACAGAATACCAGAACCTAAAAAAAAAACCCAGTAAATATGATAGGGAGCAAATTGGGAAAAAAGAATCCTATCACTAGAAAGGATAGATATGAAACAGAACCCATGAAACAACAACCCGGAGTAAAAAAAGAAAGGAACTGTTAAATGTGGATGGAAATAATAACAAGAAACATTGGAAGCAGATAAAACAAGATTCAGCGACAGATAGAAATATTAACCCAATAGATATATTAACAGAAATAGAAAAATAAGGAATGAAATTATTTGGTTTAATCTAATTCCAAATTAAAAAATAAAATCCAAAATAGGTCAGAAATTCTTCTCAGCATTAGATGGGCATTTTCAAAAATTTTTCAAATATCACAAAATAGGCATAATGTAAAATTAGCATATGTGACCTCTCACAATCTAGAATACCACATACACTAACTAAATAATACAAAACTCAATAGAATAAGACTAGAGGAGGTATACAGAAGAACAGCACTTCGTAGCATAATAAACGACGATGTAATAGTTGCAGATAGGAATAATAAAAGCTTAAGAAAAATAGATCCAAACAGCATCACACAATTAGTATTACAATCAATACATAAGAAAAATGAGAACACAATTACAGGAGGAAGAACTAGTGTAACCATCAGTAATAACTCTGCTCATGGAACTGGAAAAGATAACAGAACATGTAACTTCAGAGATAGACAAGCGCAGATTTAACAACAACTGCATGATGAAGAATGTGGTTTACAAATGTTGGGTGAAATTTGTACACAGAAATATGTGTACATTGGTAGTACTGGAGACACCATGAAAAATTGTCTATGCAACCATCTTTTGTCATTTTCCAATGTAAACAAAAGACTCTCCACATCACTATCTAACTTCATCTGATGGCTCAAACAGAATGGAGTAGAGCATACGACCCACTGGTCTATTATAAATAATGCTGTACCATACAAGGGGAGGAAGGGGGGTTGAAGGGGTGGAAGGAGAGGAAGGTGGGAAGAAGTGAGAAAGAAGAGGAAGGGGAGTAAGGAGAAGAAGGGAGGGAGGAAGGGGAAAAGGAGGAAGGGAGAGGAAAGGGGTGGGAAGGGAAGGAAGAAGGGTGTCCACAATATTTGCTTGTAGCTTTGTTAATATTTTACACAGAGATTTGAAATTTTGTCAGTGGATACTTTATATACCACTGGTTTATAGATAATTTTAGCTGATCTTGCTGAGTAAATTTGACTTTTATGGGCAGGTAAATTTAATTAACAGGTGTAAAAGCAATAACATTATGGAGTAATTTTTTCAAAATCCACTGCGCACGCGTAACTTCAGTTGGCAGAAAATGAAGAATGCCGAAACGAACTGAAACTACGCATGCATAGTGGATTTTGAAAAAAATTATAACATATAGAGATGAGACACGTGTTATCGGTCTCATATTTATAAGTTAGTCTTGGAAGGCTCGGTTACTGAAGAGGATTTGCCTGTAAATTAACTTATTTTATTTTATTTACTAAAAAAATCCGAAACCTATACTCTAACTTTCCGTCATCTGACACATAATCACCTCTTCCCTTCTCAAAAGTTCTTTGGCTTGCAAAGTCACTTGGTGACCCTGCCGGTGCTGGTGCTACATAAAAAACACTCAGTCCACTCTTGGCTGGTGTTAGGAAGGGCATCCAGCTGTAAAAGCCATGCCAAAACAGACACAGAAGTCTGTGGAAATTTTCTGCCTGGCCAGCTCCTGTTAAATCGTCCAACACATGTCAGCATGGATGGTGGATGTTAAACAATGATGACAATGTTGATGATGATGATGATGATGATATATATATATATAGTTGTGTATATATAGTTTTGACTCGAAAACTATTTAAAAGGTTGCAAGACACAATGAAAAATTTTAGAAAAATAAAAAAGAAATAAGTGGAAATTTTACTGGTGAGTGTGTTAAATAATAAGGCACAAAAAGAGAATGACTCTCCCCAGACACAACAGAATATGCTTCAACACATGAACTCAAGTAAGGAAGCTTGCAAACCAAATCCAAACACGAAACATATATATATATATGTATGTATGTATATATACAGGGTGTCCCTCCACAAAAAATGTATTCTCACTTTAACAGCTGTAACTCAATTGAAACATTGGAATTAATGATGGCAGTCAGACTAAGCTTTGAACAAAGGAAATTCATTCTAAAATGCTATTGGAAGTGTGAAAACGAGTTTCTAACAGATCCACCAACACGACTTACCATTACTTGAATTAGAGATAAGTTTGAAGCCGATAGAACTGTTCAAAATGTCCACAAGAAGCATTCCAGAAAAGCAGGAACATCAACAACCCCCACAAAGCAAGAAAGAGTATACCCAATATCCAAGAAAATCTATGTGGCAAGCGACTCATGAGGTAGGTATTACAAAATCACCTGTCCAACACATTTTGAAGCATTGTCAATGAAAAAGGTTACGTTCCAAGATGTGTCCATGCTACAAATGATTATGATCCAGGCTGAAGAGTGCAGTATTGTGAGTGGCACTTGGCACCATGTGTAGAAGATTCACACTTTCCAATAAAGATTGTGTAGAGTGAAGAGGCCAGATTCAAATTAAATGATTCAATTAACCGTCACGATTGCATCTATTGGGGATCTGAAAATCCGCATGTTATGGAAGAACACCATGTTAATTTACCAGGAGTTACATTGTGGTGTGTTTTATCACCAAGAGGATTAATTGAACCATTCTTATTTGATGCTACCATGACTGGTCCCGTTTACTTGAACTTGCTGCAACAGTCTGTCATGCCAAGCATTAGAGAAGACTTTGAAGATGAGGAGTTTTATTTTCAGCAAGATGGGGCACCCACATACTACCATTGCGATTTTAGATCCTTCCTTGATGAGATCTTTCTAAACAGGTGGATTGGATGAAGGGGTTTCGTTGAATACCCTCTGTGTTCACCAGACCTCACATGCTGGAGCACCGCCTTTAGTCGAGCAAATCGACCTCAGGGCTTATTCTTTGTAAGGTTAGTTCTTATTCTATCGGTTTCTTTTGCCAAACTGCTAAGTTACGGGGACGTAAACACACTAGCATCGGTTGTCAAGTGATGTTGGGGGGACAAACACAGACACACACACACACACATATATATATATATACATAGCGAGAAGTTGAGGTTATAAGAGATGATGTATACATTCGGTAATATTTGCAATATTATCGAATCTGGAACTTAACTATATATGTACATACATATATACAACGGGCTTCTTTCAGTTTCCGTCTACCAAATCCACTCACAAGGCTTTGGTCGGCCCGAGGCTATAGTAGGCAACGGGACTGAACCCGGAACCATGTGGTGATAATTTTCTTTGGGAAGAATGTGTTTACAATGAGAATTCACAACAAAAATTCTAACCCAAACAGATATCCACCCATACAGATGTCTACCCATACAATGATGGTCTTCACCAGTGGTGGACTGGCCATGTTGCCAGCTTGCCCGATGGCAAGTGGCTCCCTGCGCCATTAGAATCCATATATGGGAGCCCATGTTAGTATCTAAGAGGCCCATCCCCTCAAGTTTGAGAATTTTTTATTCTCTCCTGGAAGAATGCCTTAATTATTTCAGCTTGGCTGTGTTTGTAGACAATTGAAAAGAATACTTTTAACAAAAAAAAAAAAAAAATAAATGATAGCACTGTAGTTGCAGGTGGGCCTTATTCTCCTGGCAACCAATATTTTTAGACCCAGTCCGCCACTGGTCTTCACTAAGTTTTACATCCTCCAGGACAAAGTGTTTTGAGATGATGGAAGCCATAAGTTTGCAGAAAAACATCTGTGTCTCATGTTTTTGCTTTTAATCATTCTAACTCATTAGTATACAGTACACCCGTGTAATTAATATCTATGCTTTGCATATATTAATTAGAAATTTAATTAACCTATTTTCTGTATCCCAATTCAGAAATGTCAGTCACCTTGGACGGCTTATAGTATCTAATTGGTACTTTATTTTCCACTGTTTTACTTCAGTTCTAGAAATGAGGAGGGAACAAGGCTGCAGGAGTTCTTTGATGCTAATGACTTTTCGATCTGCAACACTAGCATCAGGAAAATTAGCTGCCGCTCGACTGCCAAGAATTTCATGGGTACACCAAGACTGACTACACTTTCACAAGAAAACAGGATTGGCAGATTCTTGTAAAGGCAAAATCTTTTCCTGGTGAAGAATGTACAGCACAACATCATTTCGTAGTTAGTGACTTCAGATTTAGAGAAAGAAGGACTCAGAAGCACAAACCAATTTGGAAAAGGAAGATATAGAAGCCTAAGGATCCTTTGAACTGTCAGAGATTTATGAAGATATTGATTAAAGCATTTGATGAAAAGGAGAAGGTGATGGAAATGCATAACAGAGAACAGTCTGAGTCTATAGAACAAATGTGAGGCTGGTGCCAAATTGTAACTGGACTAAAGGTGATGTGGAGGTGGAACAGGGAAGTAGACAGCAATAAAAGAGGTAGGCTTGGAAGAGTTGGAGATGCAGATAGCTATATCGGGTAACTGGTGAAGATGTTAGAAGACAGATCTATTTAGTGAGGGCAGAAGGAGAAAGGATGAAGTTAGACAATGTTTATGGCATGTGGACAAAAAGCATGGAAAACTCTGGAATGCAAACCAGTGTATCAGAGAAAATGAAGATGTTGTGGCAGAGAAGTGAGTACAGAATGGTAACGGTACTTTTGCACTTAGTGATGCTGAAAAGAAAGAGGCAAGGAAGTGCCTCACAATCCAGAACACCTCATACCTTTGCTCTTCATACTGTAAAACATTGGCAAACCTCAGGTACAGCATATTACTGATATGAATGGTGAAGTGCTGTGCTAGAGAAAACCCAACCATCTCAGCAAAAATGAGATCTTGTCCAGCATTGCAACTCATCTAATACTCACTCCTCCATCAATGGTCAGTGATGCTACTCATTCAGGTGATTCCTCTTATCCCCTATTCTATCACTACTGCTCTCCTTTGTCATCTTCCTTCTGACCCTATCCCCTCCTAAAACCAGTATCCATTGTGTTCAACTCAATCCTCATCTTTAATTGTCTCTCACACTAATCTCAATCTAGCACATTTACCCACTTTTCTTCTCCCCCCTCTCTCTCTCTCCCTCTGTCTTTCTATGTATTCACCTTGTGTCTTCACCTCATGTCTCTCCTGGTTTTTCCAAAAGGCTAAGCCATATATTCCCCTCTTCAGTCAGACCCCTGTTCCTGCCCTTCTCTCATACTTTCATATCCCTCAAAACAATACCCCACTCACTTGTGGGATCTCGTCTTGCAAGTTACTCTCTGGTGCCATGAAGGAAGCACCCAGTACATCCTGTAAAGTGGTTGGTGTTAAGAGTGGCATCAAACTGTACAGACCATGCCGAATCAGACATTGGAGCTTGGTGTAGCCTTCTTGCTTGTCAGTTCATAAAAGAAAAAGGACCTTAAAATGTGATGCTGGTGAATTTGTATTCATGGTAAAATGTTTCAATTGACACATTCATATTCTTTGACACAATCGTTTTTGCTTAAAATAATTCCCAGTTGATTTTTGGTCCTTGTAAATTCTGGAAACTGTTGTTAATGCAAAAAAGTAATATTCGGACAAACAGGATATGAAGACAATTCATGATGTGTACATGCACGCACACTGTCACACACACTCACACACATACACACGCACTCACACACACACTCATGCACTCACACACACACGTACATACTTAAAAGCCGTATATATTGACCTACAATGAAACGAAGAAATCACATCATTTGAATCTGTGTTTTGTAGTGTTTTACTATTCAGAAAGAAATATATTTTGGTAACAAGAAAAGCTGGCACTTCTTTCTTTACAGGTAATTTGGGAGAAGTCACATGACCCATGGTGTGTGAGGTCACGTGGTATGTGCAGTTCTTGGGCCCACTGGATCCTGTCAAACGACTGAAAACATGTGAGCACAAGGATGATGATGATGAATAAAGAGTATTGCCAGAAAAATAAATGCCGTTGGTAGCCAATAATTCCAACGAGAATCGAAGGAATTCTTCATAACTTCACTATTTTGAACACAACGTGTACAGCATTTGTAGCGGGTGTGATTTATTGCTCTTTTTTCTGTTTACATTTTAAAATATTCCATTTCAACAACTCGATTTAAAATGCCATTCCAACCATAACAAACTAGATGATATACACCCAGTGGGGAAGTAGGTCAATGTCATGCATAATAGCTTTTATATAACGGGAAGCTTTATGAAAATAGGCAAAAGACGAAGGCAGGTGGAAAACAAACAAACAATTGTATTAGTATGGCGCTCAGGAAATATAAATAAAACAAGTCTTTAACGTTTCGAGCCTACGCTCTTCAACAGAAAGATACACAGAGAGAAATATATATATATGCATGTGCATATGTGTATATATTTATTTGTTTGTGAATTTATGTGAGTGTGCACAATGCAAACAACATTATGATCTTCGATTATGACTTCAAGAAACCACCCACTCACCTGTTCACTTATTAATGTGGTGGTCATACAAAGCAAGCTTGACTACATTTTCACCAGAAAGCAGAAAAGCTGGTTGCTTAGAAATACAAAACCCTTCCCATGTGAAGAGTTCAAATCTCAACAAAGGTTAGTTAATAGTGACTTCAGAGTTCAGGCTAGAAAGACGCCAAGAAGCAAACCAGTTTGCAAAAGAAAGATTTGGGAGCTTAAGAGAGAAGTTACAATCACCTCCGCAAATCATAGAATGTTACACAAGTATATACGACGGTGAATAGGTATACAAAATATAAAATTTAATGATATAATATAATGTATACTAAAAGAAATCACATGAAAATATAATATGAAGACGTATATATATATATATACATTTTCAAAATGTGTGTATATATATATATATATATATATATATACATCTTCAAAATGTATATATATATATATATATATATATATATATAAACATTTTCAAAACGTATATATATATATATATATATATATATATGTACATTTTGAAAATAGAACCACATGTTGATCGTTGGCGATTTTTTCCTCCGTTTTCATTTTCTCTTTGACCTTCCTCGTCTCCTGTTTCTGACGAAGAGCTTTGCTCGAAATGTCTGCTAATACTTTGCATGTACCACGTTGTCGCGTTGTCGTTTTTTCTTGTTTATTCTTCGTTCTTTTTATTTACTATTTATATATATATATATATATATATATATATATATATATATATATATATATATATATATATATATATATATATATATATATATGTATATACAGATACATATATACCTTGAATTTCAAAAGGGATTTATAAAATGATAAAATAGACATAAGATAAAAACAAAAACAAAGAATAAGACAAATAAGAAAATTAAAAAAAAACTGAAAATGAAAAGTTAAATAATTATAAGTAAATGAATAATAATCACTCGTGGTATTTCTAATAACGCAAAGTAAGAAATAAAGTAAGATGAGGATACCATGGGATGCAGTTTTATAGAATTTAATATTACAGGCTAGTATGAATTATTATAAAGCTTCTATTTTATATAAAAGTAATCTACTTTTTAGGGCCCTTTACCCTTTGAACGGAAGATCGAGAAATTAATTTTTTGTAACTAAATACTTTCAAACTTCGTATACTGGTAGAATGTTCCATATAAAACATCTTTTACTCTCAGTGTTGTTGAGAAAAGTTTGTATTTTCAAAGCTATTTCGTGTTAAAGTTGTCGTATTTCGGTAATTTCAACGAATCAATGAGGTGTATACAACTGAATAAAATTACTGCTGTTGTTTGTCAACAACAACTTCCGGCGGTGTATATTTCGCTTGTCACTGTTATTTATGACATCATTCGTGCATTTGTACTGGTTTTAGCTTTAGGGTTAGGGTTTGAGTTTTAGAGTTAGGGTTAGGATTAAGGTTGGGCTTGGGGTTTTAGGGTTAGGGCTAGGGTTGGGATTTTAGGGTTAGAGTTACGGAAATAGTGAAAAATGAAGAAATTGGAGGGGGAGGGGGATGGGGGCAAACAAGACTTACCGAAAATAGTAGCTGAAAAACAGGAAAATTCATCAACCATTAGTTTCTGTTGTTAAGATCAACAAAACTATGCAGTCATGGTTGTGTGGTAAGAAGCTTGGTTCCCAACCACACAGTTCCTTGTTCAGTCCCACTGCATGGCACCTTGGGCAAGTGTCTTTTATTATAGCCTTGGGCCAGCCAAAGACTTGTGAGTGGATTCAGTGGACAGAAACTGAAAGAAGCCTGCCATATATATATATATATAGAGAGAGTAGTTGTATACTGTCAATTTAATGTGACAGTCCCATGAAGGGAATCACACTACTGCTACTTAGCCCTAGGAAGCAGCAACGCTTCCTGTCGGCCTTGACACATTTCCGGTTTCTTTATGTTTACAAAGGGGAGATAAGCACCTCCACCCAGCTAAGCCTGCAGCCAGAGACTAGTTTCTGAGTCCTTGCTCATCATCAGTCTGGAGTAGCATGGCCTGCTTGTTGGGGATGCCTATCTAGCTCTTGTAAACATAAGAATTCAAGTGAAATAAATTCACTGATTACAAAAATAGAAATAATACATTTCTCTTTATCTCATAAGGACACAGGAAACGTGTTAAGGCCGACAGGAAGCGTTGCTGCGTCCTAGGGCTGAATAGCAGTTGTATGATTCCATTCATGGGACTGTTACACTAAGTTGACAGTATGCAACTACTTTATCGTATTACTACTGCATAAATCTCTCTGAGATATTTAGAAATGTATTATATATATATATATATATATATATATTTTTTTTTTCAGTAAAACAATTAAGATTCAAGTGAGTTCCAATGAATTCACATAAATGTGGCACTTAACTTAGATGCACCAAAAATCTTTATGGTATTAACCATAGAATAATGTGGAGTGATTATAAACAAGAAAAAAGCAACAAGAATGGATTAGTTGTTCAGTACAATTGTTTCATACGAAGAACAGATTTATTAAAAGCTGCAAATATTGCAACAAATACAAGTGTCCCGTATTCATCAGCCAAAACACATATGAGTTTTCCAAACATCCTAGGGGGTGAGGCTACACTCATGAAGTATTGAAGAGAGTTCTATGAAAAGCAAAGTTAGATTGTAAGTAGACTTAAAATGTTCTCTAATGATGCACAGTTTTATAAAAGGTTTTTAAAAAAGATTGTTAGCTTCACAGAAAAGGTAAATCCATCCATAATAATGCAGGTGTAATTTCTGGAGATATGAGGAGAGATTTTATTCTCAGAGAAGATGAATGTATCCATCTTATATACATATATAAGCTATCTATACATATATAAGATTGCTCGACATTTTAAAACTGATGTAATATTTACAGTGTTTAATAAAATGAAGTAGCATGAAACAATTGTACTACTCTACCTTGGTTATCCTTGTTGCTTATATATATATATATATATATATATATATATATATAATGCATAGGCACAGGAGTGGTTGTGGAGTAAGAAGCATGCTTCCAAGCCAGTCCCATTGCATAGCATTTTGAGCAAGTGTCTTCCATAATAGCGTCGAGCTGAGAAAAGGCTTGCGAGTGGATTTGGTAGACGGGAACTGAAAGAAGTCCATCGTACATACATACATATATATATATATATAGAGTGTACATTTAAACACATAAGAGGTATCCATTACAGGATTCCTTGCATGCTAGAGAGGTCAGTTAAATTCCAAACCAACTATTTGGGATAAGATTTCGAAATGAATGAAAAATAAAAACATTTACTATTTAACTCCTGGACCAATGGTTTCAGACTTTTTGTATAGCAAATAAAAAAAACATTTGCTAGATGAAGTCTTCTTCAGCAGGTACACCTTAGATTAAATATATATACACGAGACAACCCAGTATATGCTCCGTGCTTATACATTCTAATTTTTCAAATCTACCGCAGAATACTACATGTCTCTGTTGGTCGAAATACATGAAGATTTGAAACAGAAACGTGGAAAGCTGAGCTGTAATATCCTGTTCTTGCAGGACAATGCGCCAGCATACACAACACATGCAACTACAGAAAACATGTGACTTTGGTTTCGAATAGGTAGTCACAACAATTAGTTACCTATCTATAAAATATGCTTAACATTTTTAGAAAAAATATGCGTATCATATTATGTGAAAAGCAATTACAATTAATGAGTTATTTAGAATCGAAGTATTTAAATGCTTTACTATATTTGTGAGAACATTTCATTGTAAAATTACCTTTATAATTCAATGACATTTAGAAGTAATTATATAATACCTCAAGGCAAAGATCACGTTTAAAATTACCAGTATTGTACTATGGTGCGTAACTAATAAAGGACCCCATTAAATCACACTTAATGTTCCTATCCTTTGAATACCAAATGTGAGTATGGGACATGGACATTAAAGGATGATGATGATGATAATGATGTTGATGATGATGGGGATGAATAAAGAGTATCGCCAGGAAAATAAATGCAGTTGGTGGCCAAGAATTCGAACGAGAATCGAAGGAATTCTTCATAACTTCACTATTTTGAACACAACGTGTACAGTATTCGTAGCGGGTGTGATTTATTGCTCTTTTTTCTTTTTAGATATTAAAATATTCCATTTCAACAATTTAAAAGGAATAACATCAATGCCATTCCAACTGTAATAAACCAGGTGCAGGAATTGAATGACTTGCATAAGAAATAGCTTATACATATTTGCATGTGCACATATACACATGTGCATATGAATATATTTATTTGTTTGTGCATTTAGTTGAGTGTGCACAATTTATTATTTGCAATAGTGACTTCAAGAAACCAACCAGTCACCTGGTGCCACACAAAGCAAGGTTGACTACATTTTCACCAGAAAGCAGGAAAGCTGGTTGCTTATAAACACAAAACCCTTCCCAGGTGAAGAGTGTAGACCTCAACATGTGTTAGTTAATAGTGAATTCAGAGTTCAGGCTAGAAAGACGCCAAGAAGCAAACCAGTTTGGAAAAGAAGGATTTGGAAGCTTAAGGATCCTTTGAATAGTCAGAGATTTAGAGAGATTCTAAATGAAGCATTTGGCAAGGAGGAGGAGGAGGAGAAGATAGTAATATATGAATAACATAGAGGACAACTGGAGGTTCCTACAAGACAACGCAATGGAGGCCACCGACCAAATTTGTGGCTGGTGCAAAGTCCTCTCCACACCTATGGTGACATGGTGGTGTCCATAAAGGTGACACACCCAATGGTTGGTGTAGCAACATTATAGTCAATTCTACAAATGTAAAGGTGATACTTTAGACAGAGATAATTACAAAGGTATCAAATCGCTGGAACAGGTGATGAAAATTACAGAGAGGGTCAAAATTTAAAAAGGGAGAGTCTTGATGGAATGCAGTTTGGTTTTGTGCCAGGAAGATGCACAACTGATGCTATCTTCTTGGTGAAGCTGCTTCAGGAGAAGTACTTGTTCAAAAACAAACCTCTCTACTTTGCTTTATTGAAATGGAGAAAGCCTTTGAGGGGCTCCCCTGCTCCCTTATCTGGTGGGCAATGCAGAAGGCTAAAGATAAATGAGTGGCTGGTGAGAGCTGTAGAAACCACCAGGTAAAGAGATGCTGATTGTAAGGTGAAGGTTGGCAACGAGTATAACAGTGAATTCAGTGTATAGGTAGGAGTGTACACAAAGGAGCGATTCTCAGCCCCCTTTTTGTTCATCATAGTCTTCCAGGCCATAACAGAGGAATTTCAGATGTGTTGTTCGTGAAAGCTCCTCTATGCTGATAACTTTGAACTTATTGCTGAATCACTACAAGAACTAGAGAAGAAATTTCAGGTGTGGAAGCAACGTTTGGAATCAAGGGGCCTTAGAATTGAGTTAGCAAAGACTAAAACCTAGAAAGCCTTAATAAGAAGCAAGGTCTGATGTTTTGACTTTCGGAAATTTCAACTCAACTGCTGTTTTGTCTTATTTTTTACTTTTTTGTTTTGTTGTTTTGCTTTTTTTATGCCTTGTTGCCAGGAATGAAATGGTTGCCTTTGTAAAAGACCGAATATCACCAAAGATAGCATCGATTTGGAAGCAGGCTGGAGCTTTCTTTCTAACACCAAGCTGTCGACAGATTCTAATCTGCCAGATGGCATGCTTGCTTGTTTGCTTTTATTTCATTTTATTTCATTTTGTAAAATTCTTTGAAATACTTTAAAAACTTTCTTTGAAACAAGTGAAAATAAACCTAAATTCATAAATATCAATTTATATTTAATTTTTCACCCTGGAATTACAATTACAATTTTCACTTAAGAAGCAACAGTGGATTGTGAATCCTGTTGAGTCTTTTACAGAATCTTGTTCAGTGCTTTATACTTCCCTGTCTAGGGCCATAGCTTACCTTCTAAGGATGTTATCAAAGTTGCTGGATGAACTGTCCTATGTAGCCTTTACCTTTTAAAGAGGCCCTGTACAGCTTTTTTAGCTTTTTAAGGCAGTCCTTATCATTTAAAAAATCTCAGTATCACCCTTTTATCTGTTAAGGTTACACCATACTTCCCTTATCCTTCTCCAACGAAAGGTCTTCCTTATTCCCTTGCCATCTTTAGGGCTATTCTCTATAAATAAACAGTCAACAGCCACAGCATTACTGGGTTGTAGAGGACTGACACGGGAAACTTGCGCTTCTTGTGTTGTATATGTAGAACAAATCAGCTGAATTGAGGCCAACATTTGCCAAGCTAGAACCACACCTGGAATTGGACTTGGCACTACAAGTTAATGAAACGCTTGTCCATTTCACAGTGCTGCCACTTCTTACTGCTAGTATGTCGTTCTTCTGCTTTCCTTTTTACAATTATTACCCCCTGTTCTCAGACTTGCATGTATAAAGAGGATTTCATTCAACCAAGAATACCATTTTATTTGGTTTGAATCTCTTCCAAGTGCATATACATACACAGGTGTGTGCATGTATGTATATATATATATATATATATATATATATATATATATATATATATATATATATATATATATATATATATATATATATATATATATCATCATCATCATCGTTTAGCGTCTGCTTTCCATGCTAGCATGGGTTATATATATATATATATATATATATATATATATATACAAAGGTGTTTATGCACTTATAGGTATACAAGTGTGTGTATATGTACAGTTATGTATATATGCATACATATTTATTTTCCTCAGGTAACTGAATCTAGCTTTTCTTCATTATGTATATACTTGTGCAACATTTCCTTCCACTAATTTTCTCTCTCTCTCTCTCTCTCTTCTGGTAGGATCTCCATTCATTTTCAAATCTCCATGCTATCTTAAATGGTGTTAAGTTATAAAGGCCTCTGTTATTATCTTTATTATTACTTTTATTATTAGTATCGTTATGCATTTATTTTCTTTTAAATTTATTTTCATATTTATTTTTAATTCTTATGTTCCAATGTGCAATTAAAGTGTAAAGTTGTGTGGAAAATAGAATCAAAAGACAAAACAAAAAGATTTGGGGGAAATGAATAAAAAGAGAGGAAACCATTCTTTGGGGAATTTTGGAATGGTTTGAGAAACTTTCCATCATTAAACATTAGGGTTTTTCATTATTCATGTATATATATATATATGGTATATATATATATATATATATATATATATATATATATATATATATATATATATATATATATATATATATATACATTGGTATATGTATATATATATATATATATCCCCCTCTCTCCCATTCGGAGAGGCACAAGCACCTACACGCACACATACACACACGGCAGTAACTTCCACTTCCAAATTCAATCACAAAGCTCCGGTTAGCTCGGGACTATAGTGAAAGACACCTACCCAAAGTGCCACGCAGTGGGACTGAACCCGAAACCATGTAGCTAGGAAGCAAGCTCCCTAACCACACAGCCATGCCCGATATATATATATATATATATATATATATGTTTCCCAGCGCTCGCCAGTTACCTTCTCGTCCCTGCCAGAACAAAGGCCTTCGTTTGTCTTTTTCGTTTGGTCTCTTGTTTATTTTTGATTTCTCGTATTGTAATTTAATTCTTGTTATGTATTTTCTTGTACATGTATCTTTAATTTTGTATTATTTTTTCTTGTATGTATTTTTTTGTACAGTTCTTTGTTACGTCCCTTTTTGTGTTACATTTTTTTCTTGCTCGTTTTACACCCCTCTACGAGGTTATTTTATTTTAATTCTCTCGTAGGAAGGCCTAGCATGACCATACGTGTTCTGTCTCTGCCTTCAAAACACGTGTCTGCTAGCAACAGCTGATGAAGGGGATTTTTCCTTGTGCAGCATGTCCTGTACTTCGTTTTTCTGCTGCACATAATTGTTTTTCCCGTTTTCGTTTCGTCTTGTTCCACGTCTCTGTCCTTCTGTTGTAACAAATGGCTTTTCCGTTTTCGTTTCTGTTGATTTTTATGTCTTCTTGTGGTGTCCTGTACGTATATATATATTTATATATGCATGTATATATACATGTAGATGTCGGTACGTACATATATGTTTGTATGTATGCATATATTTTATTTATTACACTACTATATATATATATATATATATATATATATATATATATATATATAGATATATACGGGTGTGTGTGATTGTGTATAGAAGAATATATTAATAAAAGGAATTCCAACCTTGTCTGGTTTTCATGTTTCATTTACAATCTTATAATGATATAATATAATATAATATAATATAATAAAATAAAATAAGATAATAGAATGTTAAATGTTCATTCTGATTGAACTAGTACTTTCAAGCATTAAATTCTGCAATCTTCAGGTTCATGTAGTAGTGGTGACGGTCATGCTTCACAATTTTTGACAGATTTAATCATCTCGCTACAGTCAACAATTGTGAAACATGACTGTCACCACTACTACATGAACCTGAATATTGCAGAATTTAATGCATGAAAGTACTAGTTCAATCAGAATGAACATTTAACATTCTATTATTTTATTTTATTTTATTATATTATATTATCTTATATTATATCATTATAAGATTGTAAATAAAACGTGAAAACCAGACAAGGTTGGAATTCCTTTTATTAATAATTATATATATCATCATCATCATTGTTTAACGTCAGCTTTCCATGCTAGCATGGGTTGGACGATTTGACTGAGGACTAGCAAAGCAGATGGCTGCACCAGACTCCACTCTGATCTGGCAGTTTCTCCAACTGGATGCCCTTCCTAACACCAACCACTCCGAGAGCGTAGTGGGTGCTTTTACGTGCCACAGGCTCGAGGGCCAGTCAGGCAGTACTGGCAACGGCCACGCTCATATGGTGATTTTTATGTACCATATATTATCTTTATAAGGAAACCATTTTGATTAAATTCATTCACCAAAAAACAGATAAATAAAATTGCATGATTCTAACTAATTTGATTTTTATTATTGTATTTTTTGTTTGGTTGTTTTATTTTGATTGTTTACAAAAAATCTCATTTTGATGTTGCTTGACCCTAGATGCAGGGTGTGTGTTTTCTGTGATTCTACTAATCCAAGGGTGGTTGATAAATGGTGGTGTTAGAGGGTTAGACAAAGGATGTGGCAGTGTCTGTGTTGGGTTTTGACATTCTGAGATGAAAAGGATGCCAAGTTGTATCAGGACAACACTGGTGCAATAGAGAGAGAGAGAGAGAGAGAGAGAGAGAGAGAGAGAGAGAGAGAGAGAGAGAGGAGACTAGAATGCAGAGCTGACTGCTAGTCTTACACCCTGCCCCCTCATCCTTGCCCATCCTGTACATTCAGGTACAGATGCACTGACCACTAAGCCATGCACCTTCAACAGGTAAATTAGAATAGCAGACATGAGACAGAGACTCCATTGTAGTCATTAGTAAAGTGAAGGTAACTGTTAATGTTGTGGGTCAACAGAATGAAAAGGTGAGGAGTCATTTTTAAGTAAGAGTGGCAAGAAGTGCCACAACAAGGTGAACATGTTGGTGGAACCTAGTTAAAAATTGCAGGGAGTCTATTGTAGGAGTGAGAAATGGGGGAGAGAGAAAAAAAAAAATGAATAATGAACATTTGACAACCCCCACCCCAAATTGCTGACCAAAATTTGAAACCCTTATTAGTAAAAGTTCCAGGTAACGAGATGCAAGAATTAGACAAAATGTTTAACTGCATCTCTTCTGGCTCTTGATGTTCTGAGTTCAAATATTGCCAAGGGCAAGTTTGGCTTTCATGCTTTTGAGGTTGATAAAATGTTGTACCAATCAAATACTGGGGTCGATGTAACTGACTAATCCCGTCCCTCCTTCCCCCTAAAATTGCTCTTCTTCTGCCCCCTGCCACAATAATTTAAAATAATAATGGTTGAAGTTATCCTAGTGAGGGCAACTTAAATGTTTATCCTTCCAGGATTGATAAAATGCATAAAGTACCAGTCATTAACTGGGTGTGGCTGATGTTATTGACTAAACCCTCCCTCGAATTTCAGGGTTTGTCCCCTGTTTACAAGCAAGATTAACTGAAGTTAAATGGAAATTCTGCAAAGCTGCACATCCATAATAACAATCCCCTAGTATAAATATGAGATTTCAAAACAAATATGAAATCCTGTCACCAAAAAGTTCCACTAATTGAACATTCTAGACCAGTGGGGGTTCACAATTGGGGTCCATATGATCCTTTGGGGTCCCTATAAGATTTTGTCATTCAAATCTATGTGTAATAAAATAGCTCATACTTTCATTATAAAAATATAAGATTTTTTAAGCATCAAATGGCTCGGAGATTCCTTCAGAGTAAAACAAGAAATCAAAAAAGTCCAAGGGTAGAGAAAAGTTGAGGAACTCTGGTTTAGGCTTATGCTCAACACACAAATCACCAAAATTGCTAGTCTTCCAATTTTACTAGTCAAAACTACAATACACATAAGTGGGGGGAAATGGTGAGAATTAAGCAGTGGAAAATGGGGATTGGAAGGAAGCAAAGGGTTGTACACCTCAGACCAAATGGCATGTTCAACGGTGCCCTGTGGAATTGATTGCAAAGGCATTGCTGTGGAGAATGGCCAGCAACACTTGCTTCAGCAGCCAATCCACCTAGCAGGGCTCATTTTTCAGGTGGACCACAATTATTCTGATTTTGTGGCATAAATCATCCGTGCAGGCTTTGAGAACACCTGAGGTCTCTACTGCTACTAGTACAAACTGATAGTGGCCGGTCAGGCTCCTGTATCTTCCTTTTCCTCTGCATTATGGGTAATTCTTCCTTGTGAGATGGCGAATGATATTATAGTTTGATGGGGGTAGGTTGTTTTGTAGTGTCTGAATGGAAAGGCGGGCATACTTTACAGATAATTCACACACACAAATGAAAAGATGCTGAAGATTACACTGAAATACGAGAACAGATGTTTTATTCCATTAGAAATATTAAATTGACCACACCAGATCAAAACAAAACAAGAGATTGGAAACAACAACAACAACAGTAATTACAAGAAATTCCATGGCATCATAATGTTTGGCGTTGTTTATATTTTCGAAGAAATGGTCGAGAGAAGAATTTCTGAAACATTTCAAATAACAAACAATGCAAGCAAAGAATGATGTGTATGTCTATTTATAATGTGTGTGTGTGTATGAGTGCGTGAGAGACAGAGAGAGAGGGAGGGAGAGGGAGAAAAGGGATGTGGTGAGTTATGTATTTGTGAGAGTCTAAAAAAATCATCTCGTGTGGATTCATCAGACAACAATTCCTGTTTGTTGAAATAGAAAAAAAGGGTCTTTATAGAGATTTTACTCAGCTTTTTGAGGCAAACGAAAGTTCCAGTTGTGATTGGCTGAACATAACAAACAAAAGACAGTCATGTGATGTTTCATCCGAGCTGCCTGCTAGGCTTGCAGAAACACAGTAGTCTAACCATTGGAATTCAGTATTTCTTATTGTGAGACAAGTGGCCGGTTGGAAGATTGTGCACAGATACTGACAAGAGGGACATCAAATTATCTGGTAAAATAGGGGTCATTGATTGAATGAAATCCAAGCTTAAGGAGATTTGTCAAACAAATGCATGTAAACATACACAAGATATTATGTAGTAACTTGAGGGAGATTCAGCTACTATTTCTAACTGATATGTGGAATGGTGTGTGCACGTCAGTGTTTTTACATGTAAGTTAAGCCAAGAACTTGCATGAAGTGAGGTACCCAATTGCACATACCATCCACATCTAGTGAGAAAGTATTAGCACTGACAGAAGGGTGATTGATGTGGATCTGAGATGTTCAGGTTTCAAGTCATTATTGAAATAAGCCTCTTTCAATTGATGCTCATGGATTCTGCTCATCTATTTACACGAAGAATAAAATTCTTAGGGGTCTGATGAAGTACTTTGAAGGGACAAAAGTTGAGTGAAAAGGTGCTTGAATTGGACCCTTAATTCAACTCTTACGGACAAACACAGGTGGCCGGTCACTGGCAAATGTTGGGTGGCACATTTATGGGAATCATCTAGACACTGTTTGGATGGTCATCAGGATTTGACATGGTTTAACGTAAGGGGTGAAATATTGCCATGTGGACATGCTTTTCTCTTTCCACTGTCCAGTCTACCCTCTATGTTCTTGTGGTAGCCATTGTGAAATGGGAAAGGTGGACTTGGTCAGAGCTTGACTGTTGCTCTTCTTCTATACTGTATCACTTGTTGTGTGCATCAAAACGTAGTTCTTGCAATGTGTGTGTGTGTGTGTGTGTGTGTGTGTTTGTGTGTGTGTGTGTGTGTGTATGTGGTGTGTGTGTGTGTGTGTGTGTGTGTGTGTTGTAGTGGTTCTATTGTTCTTGCTAATTGTATTGTAGTGGGTGTTTAGCCTCAAATCAGTCTTCATAAACCGAAGATCAAAGACATTTCTTTCAAAGTTTCCAATAATCTATAATCCCATGGTTCTATTTGAAATGGATTTGCTTATCCTCTTCATACTATTTATTATTGTTGTTGTGGTTGTTGATGGTGGTGTTTGTGTTGATGATAACCAATCCTATCTTCTCAGACAAATATCAGAGAAGTTACCCTTGGCAGATCCTCTACAGGTTTTCTTCACCTACTTAACCCTTATGAAATTATCCTATTTATATTATTATCATTACTATCATTGCTATTGTTCTTGTTGTTTTCTCTGTAGTAGTAGTAGTAGTAGTTGTTGTTATTATTATTGTGATCATTATTATTATTATCATTATTATTGTTATTATTATTATTATTGTGATCATTATTATTATCATTATTATCATTATTATTATTATTATTATTATCATTATTATTATCATTATTATTATCATTATTATTATTATTATTATTATCATTATTATTATTATTATTATTATTATTATTATTATTATCATTATTATTATCTTCTTCTTTCAATTTCGTTTCCATTTCTTCCTGTGTCTTCCCAACACCTAGAGCAAAGAAATTTATTGTATACATTGGTAGGCCATCAAAATAAACACATCAGATTGTTCATTTACAAAGTCATGAGACAGAAAAAATGGGGGAGAAAGACAGGGAAAAGAAGGGGAATAAAGAAAAAAAGGGAAAAAGAGGAAACAAAAACAATAAAAGGGGAAAAGAAAAGGAAAGAGCAACAATCTTCTTCTCAATACTTGTGACCAATTACCAGTTAAGACAATCTTTTGCACTTCCTGCAAAGGTGGTAAGCCAGGGATTATCCACAAATCCTTTCAGTTACCTTTTTAATCATTTCAAGTTCTCCTATAATTACTGGTATTGTAACTGTCTTGAGATGCCACATTTTTTTCAATTTCAATCTGGAAATATTTCCTGGGCTTATCAAGCCTTTTTTTGCCGTGGTATTATGATCACAAGGTATGCTCATGTCAATCAGTGAACAGGTCTTATTGTTTTGGTCTTTCAACAACAATATCTGGTTAATTAGCTTTGATGGTCTGGTCTGTACATACTGGAAAGTCCCAAAGGACCGTTATGTTTTCTCCCTCAGTTCCAGCCTCACGATGGTGCTTTTACCATTTGTCAGCAGCTTTGATTTGATAATGCTGACATGTTAACTAGTGTGGATATTGACCAACTCTGTCATGTTTAGATTTATACTCTACTGGTGCTAAAACTTTACACCT
>NC_043005.1:88286069-88311069 GCF_006345805.1 Octopus sinensis | reverse complement strand
ACTAAATTTTTTATACGTTAGACCACCGGAAATGTAAATTTTAATTAATTTCCATTTTCCTTTGATATGATTAAATATTGTAAGTTTTTTGGATAATTTTCGGTTTTAAAAGTTGGCGGTTTTTTTTATTGCCGGCGAAGGACTGCGGCTGCGCAGTAGATTTTGAAAAAGTTATGACGTATAAACACAGGGCAAGTAGTTTTGTTCGTCCCGTGTGTATACGTTTAACCCTAGGTGGTCCTACTGAAGAAGATTGCACCTAGCGAGTTCCTTGACTCGCTAAACTAAAATCAGAAACCTGTTGGTCCAGGAAACTAGATGGTAAAATGTTTTCATTTTTCAATTCGTTCCTGTCGAATTTTATCCCTAATTTTTGTGGTTATGGAACCTAGCTGTTCTTTCTAGCGTGTTGAATTCCTACAAGTGGATTCATTATGGGTCTAAATATACACTATATCGTATGACTTATATTATATATATATATGTATATATATATATATATATATATATATATATATACACATACATACATACATACATACATACATACATACATACATACATACATATATATACATATATATATATATATACATATATACACACACACACACACACACACACACACACACACATATATATATATATATATATGTACTAGCTGAGATACCCAGTAATACCTGGGGGCAGGGATATTCTCAGTTACCATTACAATACCTAATTTATCTCAGACGACAAATGAAATCAAGACATAGGACAGATAAATAGAAGGCGCAAGCAAATTCATTCAGGAAACAACAATACAAATAAATACGTGTGGAATCGGAAAATGACAACCGTTTGGTCAGATGAGTGGAAATAAATAATCAATGGAAACATCAAGAAGGGAATTGTAAAGGAGTGCTAGGAAAAAAACAACCAGCATAAAAGTTTGAAAGTAAAATAAATTATTTAGAGAAAAAGTACTTAATTTGACATCTGTGTTCCAATCTGTTAATGATTCTGCCAGCTCGCCACCTGAAGTAGCAGCTTAATAATGACAAAGTTATTCCACTAAATTCTTCGTTATTTCAAAATTAATTAAAACAAAGGCTGTGTATTTCAGAAATGTGGTAAGAAATGGCTAAGTTATTTTACTAAATTCTTTGAAACAAATACAGTGTATTTCATCCCAAATACGGTAACAAAAGGTTTATAGCCATTGTGCCTGGTCTGATGGATAATATTTCCTTATTCGTATGTTATGTAAATCCATAGAAAGATAAGCCTAGCTCTGTCTCTTTACTAGTTGTGCTGGTTCCACGATGGATGGACTAACAAAAGGGACGAACAACAAAACAAATAGCAAGTCTGAAAGAATCTAAATACCTACAAAGTTGAGAGTGTAAGGTGCCAAAGCCCCACCAACACGTGCAAAGGTTGACAAAGCCCCCAATGCACCGTTTCTTATACAAGTTGGATATAATTCCAAAGTGTATAAATACACGATTCCAAAAGATGCAGTGATAAACAAACGGCCTAATATCGAACTGGCAGTTAACATCCATCGATGGGCTGAAAAAGAAAAAGAGAAAAGACAGAAGTTTTTAGTAAAAGAGAGAAAAAAACCCTTTTCGGTATTTCACAGGCATGTGAACCCTTAATATGATTCTTTGAATGGCTAACTAATCTGTACATAATTTCAATAATCCATTCTCTGGCTTCTCTAAAAGAGTTTGGATAAAATAATGGAAAGACCGGATTAAATGGAAATTGTATTATTTAATATGGAATTGGTCCATGTTTGGCATTAATCACAGATTTAATATGTTGAGGAATTGACGTGTACAAGTCCTGGATGAAGGGAATTTTGATTCATTCTTCAAATAAAACCTTCTTTAGATCTTTCCACAACAATGGTATAAGGAAACAGCTTCTCGCTTGTTACACCAAAATGCATCATAAACGTTCAGTTATGTTTGGGTGGAATGATTGTAGGGGTGGTCTACTTCATTTTTGTGGTCTTCTTACCAATTCTGAATTACAATCATGTGAATTGTCACATTACTGACCTGGAAGATTGTGCTCCCACCAGGGAACAATATTTACACCACTGGATGGATATGACCAGCTAAAATACTCCGATAATCCTAGGCTTTAAATCTGCCATGTCGTGCCAAGAGAATTTCATATTTTGGCTACCTAAATAATCACAGAGCCACTTTCATTATTCACAGTCAGGACTAAGCAGTCAGTGTTGAAGGCTTCTTTGCGCTGTCTCTAGATATAAACTTACCCCAAATCTATAAAATAGAGTGAATGAGGATTCATCAGAGATGACATTGCATGTGTGTATGTGTGTGTGTGTGTGTGTTTGTAACTCTCTCTTCCCTTTTCTTCACTTTTTAATTTGCTCTCCCTTTTCGCCCAACTTTCTATAAAACTCCTTTTTATTAAATCTATTTAAACGCTTCAACCAAATGTAAATTTTGTGTTATTCACTTTTCTGTCTGAAGACTTTCTAACAGGAAATCTCTGACATGTTTATCTAACATGTAAAACTTTGTAATTCCCATTCACCAACGAAACATGTGTAATGGGGAATAAATAATACCAAGAAATGTTCCAACTTCCTGGTTTGTTATAATATAACTCTGCAAACAATATTTCCAGAATTTCCAACACTCATTTGTACCTTGCATTAATACAACAACAACAATAACAACAACAACAACACTAACTTCATACTGGATTGTAATAATGGAATAAGCAGATGCGATTCAAGAGGAAACAGCTGCGATTTACCCTACCTACCTACATAATGTGTGTGCGTGTGTATGTATATATTTATTTATATATGCTTTGTTTCTATCTGTTTCGTTTTATTTATATTTTTATGCTTGGCACCTTTTATTTTGATTTCTTTATCTGAACTGCTAAGTTACAGGGACATAAAGACACCCACACCAGTTGTCAAGCATTGGTGGCGGACAAAGACACACACACACACACACACACACACACACACATACACACACATACACACACACTTAGATAAAGACATACACGTGTGTGTGTGTATACGAGGTGGTTCTGAAAGTGAAAGTGTAGAGCCCTTAACTTCACAGGGGAAGTACGACAACTATTTCGGAGAATATATGCAAAACATTTCGATGGTATACAGTATATCTTTCTCGTTTTTGCACATTTAACTCATGGTGACAGCTCCTACGGTGGATTTTGGTAAAATTGAAGCACGGGTGGTTATGAAGTTCCTCTTTCTTCAAGGCAAAGGAGCAGTGGAAATCCATGGCAAGAGGAAAGAAATCTTGAAGGATGGCTGCTGGGTGTCAAGCTTTTAGGCTGATCCTTTCGAGGTTACGGATGAACCCCGATCAGGACGACCACCTTCCGAGGCCACAGAGGAGGACAAAGCCGACGCTGTACACGTCATGATTCTCGAGGACCGCTAGATTTCAGCTAAAGTCATTGCTGAAACTCTCGGGATTTCACGCGAAATGTTGGCCACATCATCCACAACATTCTGGACATGAGGAAGCTTATGCGAAATGGTTGCTGAAATTCCTGAACGCAGATCAGAAGCACAAGAGAGCGTCAATATCAAAGGCGATTTTGGACCGGTTTGCAGCGAGAGAGGCTGATTTTATGGCTCGTGTAGTCACCATGGATGAAACTTAGCATCACCAATATAATCACCAGGCCAAGCAGCAATCAATGGACTGGTGCCACATAAGTTAACTGCGTTCCGAGAAGTTTCGGAGCCAGAGGTCAGCTGGAAAGATTATGGCCTCGGTGTTCTGGGACAAAGACGGAACACTCCTTATAAAATACCAGCCAAAGTGTCGTCTATCAATACAGAATACTACATGTCTCTGTTGGACGAAATACATGAAGATTTGAAACAGAAACACCGTGAAAAGCTGAGCCGTAATATCCTGTTTTTGCAGGACAATGCACCAGCATACACAACACATGAAACTACAGAAAACATGTGACTTTGGTTTCGAATAGGTAGTCCATTCTCCTTGCTCTTCTGGCTTAGCCCCATTCGACTAGCACCTCCTTTCCCAACTGAAGAAAATCCTCAAGGGAACAAAATTTCACTCCATTTCGGATGTGATCGCTGCTACAGACGCTTGGTTGGAAGCCCAACATTTCGATTTCTTTTTACAGGGTTTAAAAAACTGAAGGACCGCTGCAATATGTGTGTGAATGTGAGGGGGGAATATGTTGAATAAAATTACAATTAACTGATCCTTCTGTATTTTCTTTTACCCAAAGCCAGGAACTTTTCAGCACCTCCTCATAAAAATCCTACGTCACGACAGTTAGTTAACTATCTATAAAATATGCTTAACATGTTTAGAAAAAATATGCGTATCATATTATGTGAAAAGCAATTAATGAGTTATTTCTGATTGAAGTATTTAAATGTTTTCCTATATTTGTGAGAACATTTCATCGTAAAATTACCTTTATAATACAATGATATTTAGAAGTAATTATATAATACCTCAAGGCACAGATCACGTTTAAAATTACCAGTATTGTACGATGGTGCGTAATAAAGGACCCCATTAAATCATACTTGATGTTGCTATCCTTTGAATACCAAATGCATTTACTAAAATTTGTAGAATTGCATTATACTAATCCAGAAATTAGTCTACTTTACCCATGGAAATCAGATATTGGTAAGATGAGTAAATTTATTATATTTAAACATAAGCTTTGACAAAATATTAAATTATCTTTGTGGTCTAATTCATTCGAAGTAATTGAGTGGTTCAATAATATTAGCGATGAAAAAAACTTACTAAATTCATTCAGTTGGATATATCAAATTACTACTCATCTATCAACCCTATACAACTTAGAAGGGCCTTAATTGTTGGAATGAAGAATTCAGATTCATCCAGGCGTGAAATTTATATAATACTAACGGCTAGGAAAACCATAATTGAATTGGATGGAAAGTACTGAACTCGGACTAATAAACCGATTATTTCGACATTACTATGGGGTTCAGTGACTCAGCGCAAGTAACTGATTTTGGGGGTATTTACATTCTTATCTGTATTCATTTTGAATGACCTGAATCAGGGGTGGATTATATAGAAATGACGCTCTTTTCCCTATCTGTATGACTAATAAGGTTAATCTAGAAAGGTCCCTGAAAAAAACTTCTTCAATTCTTTAATCATCTCGGCCTTCTCTATCGCGAGAGAAAATCATCATACTAAGGTTAACTTCTTTTATGTTACTGTGGATGTCAGTACTCAACTACACCAACCGTTTCATAGACCGAATGAGTGCTTTAGGTAAGTGAGTAACACTTCTAATCATTCTAGGAGCATCATAGACTCTATTGTTAAAAATATATCAAATCGTATTTCAAGGCTTTCTACTAATGAGGACGGATCTGCACAAAATCAAAATTACTATAACTACGCATTATCCGAAATTTGGTATAAGACAAAATTTGTTATATCCAGAATTAATTTACTAATTAAAATTCCTGGAAATGATCGAATATTAAGTATGATGGAAATGAAAAATAAATACAACAAGCAATCTTATTTAATTAAGCTAAATAATAGCAAAAATAATGAATTGAAGATCGACATATGATTAACAAGCATAGATTCAACTCCATAGATACTAAATAAATGGTTGGTATAAACATTAACAACAATAACAACAACAACAACAACAACAATAATAATAATGATGATGATGATAATAATAATAATAATGATGATGATGATGATGATGATGATGATGATGATGATGATGATAATAATAATAATAAATATTATTATTATTATTGAGTGGTTTATGTCCCAACCACTGGCCCAGTGGTTAGGACAGCAGACTCGCTGTCGGTGGATCGCGGTTTCGATTCCCAGACCGGGCGTTGTGTGTGTTTATTGAGCAAAAACACCTAAAAGCTCCACGAGGCTCCGACAGGGGGGTGGTGGCGACCCCTGTTGTACTCTTTCGCCCCAGCTAATAGGCACAGGAGTGGCTGTGTGGTAAGTAGCTTGCTAACCAACCACATGGTTCTGGGTTCAGTCCCACTGCGTGCAATCTTGGGCAAGTGTCTTCTGCTATAGCCCCGGGCCGACCAAAGCCTTGTGAGTGGATTTGGTAGACGGAAACTGAAAGTAGCCTGTCGTATATTTGTATATATATATATATATACGTATGTATGTGTTTGTGTGTCTGTGTTTGTCCCCACAACATCGCTTGACAACAGATGCTGGTGTGTTTACATCCCCGTAACTTAGCAATTCGGCAATAGAGACCGATAGAATAAGTACTAGGCTTACAAAGAATAAGTCCTGGGGTCGATTTGCTCGACTAAAGGCGGTGCTCCAGCCACAGTCAAATGACTGAAACAAATAAAAGAGTAAAGAGTAAAGAGAATAATAATGATAATAATAATAATAATAATAATAATAATAATAATAATAATTATTATTATTATTATAATAATTTTTTTTATTAATGAAAACTTAATAATAATTTAACTTTACTTGAAAAGAAAATTTCTAACAGTACACCGAATCGCTTGTTTATACTGGAAGCGCGCCCGTTAGGAGGCTGCCGGCCTGATGGCGAAAAATTTTCAAATGGCTGAATATCTGGAACGGGATTTGTCCCAAATTAAGAGCCCAGAGTTCACCACCACAACGACCAGAAAATCAAAAAGTAAAAGAACTAAATGGAACCGGGAAGAATATAAAGTTGTAATATATGCTTATTACTTTTCATTAAGTAGGCCAACCCAAGAGAAACACACCGCAAACTCCTACAGAATTTGGAGGAGCCGGAATCCAGCTAGCAGACCAAACCTGGATGAAAACAGATTAGCAAATGTTAGAAGAGATATCTTCAGAAATACCAGACTCACAGATGCAGAATTAACTTCTATTAAAAAAGTGGAAGAGAATGACCTAAAAGTAAGTCAGGAAAGAAATAACGAAGCTGAGGAGAGGAATGTTGGGGCACAAGCATTGACTGAAAGGCGACCATCTGCCGAAACGACTCAAGATCCTGAAGAAAAAGGAAAATATAATGACCCTAGAAAAAACAGCCAGGAAAATGATGTCGAAACAGAAATTGAAGACCAGATATTTGCTGAACAACACAGAAAATCTATCATTGAAATGAAGCAAGATGTTCTGAATGAGCTTGCAGTTGTAGGCCATACAACTATGAATGATAGGGAACCACTCCATAAACTCTCAAATGCACACCAACATAAAACACAAATAAAAATTGGCAACTGCGTTACACAAGAAATCATACACCAACTAAAACCCGATCTTAATAAATCAAATGAAATTATTTACTCTGTCGCTAAGGTAATCGAAAGATGCTGTTTAACACCCAAAAAGCCAACAATACCAAATTCGAAAAGAAAATCAAACTGGAGGAGTAGAATTGAAACTGAAATTGAATCATTGCGAAGAGAGATATCAATATTAACTGAGCTAATCTCTGGAAATGATGTAAGATCAAGAAAAGGCAGGAAGATTGTGAGAAAATATGGACACTCAACAAGAGAAGAACTAATGTCAGCGAAAGAAACACTTAAACAAAAAGTTCAAGCAAAAGCTCAGAGAATACGCAGATTTGAGAAAAGAATCAAATTCTACAAACAAAATAAGATGTTCGAATCCAATGCCAAATTTAGCTAGCAGATGGGAACAAAAACCTCTGCATAGCAAGTATGTGGCCCGTAGCAAACAAGCTGGTGTCGACCGGAAACATACGCACCAATGGCTACGAATCTCAGGGCTAAAATCAGAGAGTGAAGGTGTTATATTAGCTGCTCAAGGCTAAAACTTTATAACACGGAACTACCAAGCCAATGTGATAAAAATGGAGCTGACCCAAAATGCCGATTCTGTAACGATGAGATTGAAACAATAGACCACCTAATCTCAGGGTGTAGAGTCTTAGCACCTGTAGAATATAAAGCAAGACATGACAGAGTCGGCCAATATTTTCACTGGACAATATGTCGGCATTATAAAATCAAAACCGCTGACAAATGATATAAACACCATCCTGAAGCTGTGACTGAGGGAGAAATGTGTCGATTCTATGGGACTTCCCCGTACAAACCGACAAAACTATAAAAGCTAATAAACCGGATATTATTATAAAAAATCAGACAAAAAGGTGTGTTTATTAATTGACATGAGTATTCCTTGTGATCACAATATAGCGGCGAAAGAATTTGACAAGATCAGTAAATATAAAGACCTGCTAATAGAAATTGAAAAAATGTGGTATCTCATGGCGACTACCGTACCAGTGATTGTAGGATCTCTAGGAATGATAAAAAAGATACTGAAACCTATTTGAAAATCATACCAGGCTCACCATCCCTACAGGAAGTGCAAAAAATTGTGTTAACTGGAACAGCTCATGTACTGAGAAGAGCATTATCGCTGTGAAAACAACATCCATTCATGAATTTATTTATTAATTTTTTAAATACATATTTTACCTGTGAATTTGCGTTTGTAATATGGGAATGCATACAATGAGCTTCTCTGCCCAAGGTGTACGGAAAACACTCGGCGAGAAACGGAAGAAAATTTGAAGAAAGAATGCAATAATAATAATAATAATAATAATAATAATAATAATAATAATAATAATAATAAAAATAATAATAATAATAATAATAATAATAATAATATTAATAATAATAATAATAATATAATAATAATAATAATAATAATAATAATAATAATAATAATATTGATGATGATGATAATAACAAAAAGAACAAGAACAAGAACAATAATAATGATTCGTTTACCTTTAGTGCCATAGAGAACGGGAAATATTCCAGCGATACAAGTGACTCCAGCCAAAACCATCATGCTAGTATGCAATTTTTTTCTTCCAACACGATTTAACAGAAGGATGCACAGAGTATAGGCCGGAAACTCGACAATCGAAATCAAAAAGAAATTCATATAGAGATTGCCATACAATTTGCCAACATTAAGAGCAATGCCGAAATATACCATACTCACAATCGCCCTATAGAAAAGAAATGAAACATTTTATATAACGTACAAAAATGCACAAAAATTGCTGACCAATCCCTGGTTAGATGGCTACGTAATTTCTTAGAGAGAATTATAATAATTTAACATTGAGACCAAGTAAAGTTATACAACTAACTGTCTAATATAGACAATTAAGACAACTCAACAGCTGAGACAGAGTTAGCCAACGAGAGCCAGTTAACGAAAGTAACTTTAGTTCGTTGGATAAATGGTGAGTAGATGGTTTGTATGTGTATGCGGCCTTTTTTAGCTTATGTGTGCATGAAGTGTTTATGAAGTAGAAAATATTCACTGATTTGTCTGTAGTTTCTGACACTTGTTAGCCTTCGGTAATTCTTAGTGATATGGTTTTCTAAATTTGATGAAGGGCCCTGCCTAAATTCTCATATCCTTCCTTTTTTTCACAGAAAATACATAAAAAGGTTTGTCAGTTCGCCTCATGGTCCCAGCAGATAAAATTGAAAAGGTGTTGCCCCAGATGCACTGGAACAGCCACTCTGACCCACAAGGGCTCACACTTGCGGATAGCTGTATCCACCCTGATAGTGGTGAGCAGGGACGTGGTTGAGGGCCTGAGAATGCTAGGCAGTCTCCACTGACGCAGGCTTGACCACAAACCTGTCAGAGAATGGCTAATACTTTAAAAACCTACATTTAGGGACATCAGACAGCTTGATCAGCTTTAACCCTTTAGTTACCATGGTTTTGTTAAAAAATGTTAGTTTGTTTCAATTAATTTTGAAAATAAAGAAGACTTTAATAAAATGAGTTGCCCATAATTAAGACTGGAACACAAATAAACATGAAATTTTAATGGAAAATTTCAAATGAGATCAAACAGGAAGTCTGTATGATACAACAAGGGACATTCTCATGTGGCTTGATATCAAAAGGGTCAACTAAGTTTTTACTTCTCATTTTATCCTTCTTTGCTTTGCTCTAAAAAGAATTCTTTTATTTCATCTTCATGTAAGCATCCTCGCACACTTAGTATCTTTGATATTCTCTCAAGTTTGACGCCACATGAATTTCTTGCAAGAAAACTTCCACAAATATCTGCATCATTCTGATCAGTATAGGTGCATGCATGCCTGTGTGGTAAGAAGCTTGCTCCCCAACCACATGGTTCCAAGTTCAGTCCTAGTGCGCGGTACCTAATCATGGGCTGACCAAAGCCATGTGAGTGGATTTGATAGATAGAAATTGAAAGAAGCCCATCATATTTACACACACACACACACACACACACACACACACACACACAGCTATATGTGGGTCTTTGTCTATGTGCTTGTTCCCTACCACTGTCTGATAACCTCTGGTGGTTTGTTTATGTCCCTATAACTTAATGGTTTAGAAGAAACTAATGAAATCAGCACCAGGATTTAAAAAGTCAGAGGTCAATTAATTCAAGTATATGATTTTTCAAGGCGGTGCCCCAGCATGACCGCAATCAAATGATTGAAACGAGTAAATGATAAAAGATAAAGAATACACAGAAAATGGTAAATGTAATATCACTCACCAGTTTAGCATCAAAATTAGGGTCCGTTTTAGAAGCTGAGGAATGGTAAACATTTTCCAGATTTCTACTTTTTTCTTGTTCGATGAGAAAATGTTGACGATTTCTGTTTGAGGCAAAACTGTTTTATTCAGTTTGGCGATGTTGCTAAGAATTAAGTTGGCATCTTTTGTTCTCTTTTTATTGAGGAGCCATCGGGGAGACTCGTCTAGGAAACTTGCAAATAGAAAACGGAAAATACAACCACATACACACATATATATGAACACACACTCTGATACATACATGCATACATACATACATACGTACATACATACATACATACATACATACATACATACATACATACATACATACATTATTGCGGCTGCCCCCTCGTTATCAAGTATGGCCATTGCATGAAGCTTAACAGTTATTGGTGCTGTGATCGAATGTGACTTTTTAGCCCAGGTAAAGATCTACAATGTCTAGTACAGAATTGGCAACAAAAACCTCTACCGGTAATAGCCGGCTGTAGTTGTAACTGGGCTTCATGTACCTTTGCATGTCGTTTAAGTCCTCCTGCCGAATTACACTCTTTTCCACATGCCTGACAGATATGATTAGTATGGTGTGTTACACATACATACATACATACATACATACATACATACATACATACATACATACATACGCACATGCATACATACATACATACATACATACATACATACATACGAACATACAAACGGACAGAGATTGGTAGATAGATAGGCATTTGTTCATGATGCCATACAGTGAGACTGAACCCAGAACCATGTGGTTGGGAAGCAAACGTCTTACCACACAGCCACGCCTGTATCTTTGATGTTAATAAAGATGTTTAAAAGTCAGGTGAAGCCTGTATTTAAAGCTTCTTAAGTTACTCGTCTCTAAACATCGAATGCTTTCGCCCCAAAAGAAGAACTAATCTACGTAATTGGATTCAAACGAAGGTACAGGGGTTAGATCAGAGTTTTCATCCCCTAGAGAGATATCTAAACAAAGACTAAGGGTTCCTCGCCCTCAGCTGTCCTTTGACGGGTTTTGCTTCTCATCCTGGAGGGTGTCCAATATAAACACACCCCACTCCCACCCTCGTTCCCAAACGAACTTGTTAGGGTTGCAAGTTTAGTTGCCATCTATGTAACGGGTTGTATATACATATACACATACGTGCACACTAACACATACATACACGTACACATACGCACATATCTATTCATCTACCCATATATACATCCAAAGATATATATATGCACCCATATATTCTTAAGTACGTCCGTATATATAAATCCATGCACCCATAGATTCATTTACTCATACGTGCATACATACATTGATACATACACGCAGCCATATATATACATCCTATCATACATACATACATCAATACGCACTTATATACATACACATATCCAGCCATACA
The DNA here is from genome assembly GCF_006345805.1 of Octopus sinensis. NCBI lineage: Eukaryota > Metazoa > Mollusca > Cephalopoda > Octopoda > Octopodidae > Octopus > Octopus sinensis. The sequence continues at coordinate 88,299,002 of NC_043005.1, read as the reverse complement.
TATACAGAGATATCCATACATTCGTACATACATAAATCCATTGATCATACACCCACATATCCACACACTTCCATTCATTTACCCATACATCCATAATTCATATACTCATATTACATACATGCATGTATTGATATATACACCCAGCTATATTTACATCTGTGTAACCGTACAGGTATAAATGCACTCATCCATCCTTCCACCCATACACCCATGCATACCTACCAGACATAGGCGACACCGAACACCAGTGACGGGGTTGATATTATGATCATCAAAGTCTCCAGGTCCTCACAAAGTAAGTCAGAAGAGAAAGGATCATGAGTCCGACGGTAAATACCATTTGGATGGCAATGGAAGATTTCATTCTACTGTCCGCCGAAGACACTTCAGAAGCTAGAATTTGAAACAATGATGATGAGGAAAAACGATGACAACAATTACGAAGATGATGATATAAAGAGGGAATTTATAATACATACACACACACGCGAGCGCGTGCGTATGCATACACACACACACACACACACATGTACATACATACATATATATACATGTACAAAATTTAAAGGACTGATATATATATATATATATATATATATATATATATATATATATATATATATATATATATATATATATATATATATATATATATATATATATATATATATATATATATACATATTAATATGTCTGTAAATATAATATGTGAGAATTATTCGATAGCCATGATAAAACTCCGAGTTTCGAATGCCGGGGCGGAAACCCACGCCGGCATCTCTTCAGTTATTGGTCCATCAAAGAAATGGAGTTTTCTACTAGCTACCGAATAATTGCCACATATAATATTTACAGATAAATTCTTCTATTTACATAATATCGAAGTCTCATTCTTTTGTTGTCTTACCATTTTTTCAATAATATATATATATATATATATATATATATATAAATATATACACATATATATATGTATATATATATGTATATATATATATATACACATATATATGTATATATATGTATGTATATATATATATACACACATATATATGTATATATATGTATATATATATATATATATATATATATATATATATATATATATATATATATATATGTATATATAAATAGATGAGTGTATTTTTACCTTGTTAACAATTAACACGGATAAATAAATAAATAGTTACCAGGGCAGCAAAAATCTCACCAGTAAAGATGTTGTAACTCCTTGTTTATAAAGGTTGAAACTTCGTGTTTACGTTGAATATTTTGAATAATATGAATAAAAAATGGAGGTAACGCAGGTTTAAACAAGTATTTTTACTTTCGACACATGTTTCGAAAATTCCACTGATACTATTCAAAAGAATAAATGGTATAAACAATGCAATCTTCTCTTCGGGAAAGTGAAAAAAACGAAACTCGTCAATACGACATTTTAGCAAAAAATGATGGATTTGTATAGCGATAGACAGAATGCTATTAATATTGTTTAAAAAAACGTTATATGATATAACGTCATAAGTAGCTAACAGAAAGAGTAGGGATATTAATAGTGAATGTTAAATATAAAGGAAATTAAAGTTTAAATTATATATAATGATAGAGACTACTTATATGCACTAAATGTATGTTTCTGCCAATGCTTACATCTGTATGCTCGTTCTATAACCGTGTTTACTAGAGTATTTTTAGAAAAAATAATGAAAAATAGCTCAGAATTGCAGAGAAGACAGAATTTCTTGCCTTTGTCATATGGTATCGAAATTGAGAGGATCAACCATTCTAAATGAAATTGTTCATTGTGGTCTTTTAAATCCCAAATCAGTTTGCTGAGACCGGTACTATTCCGTTTATTTCTATCCCTAAATGTTGAGTAATGGATAGAAATTCTTTTAGATAACTCTAACGATGTGCTTCCAATGTAAAATCGTACTTTATTACGAGTACTGATTATACACTGGTATATAGAATTTTTAATCTTAGAGTTACTTGACATAAATTTAATTCTATTGGAATTGACTTCAGATACAATAACCTTGTTATTAATATTTCTAGAGGGTTGGATGGTATTAGCTAAATTAATGTTAGTATTAGTAAATGTATTAATATTTAACAGTTTGTAATTATGAGAAGATATAATTTGCAAGAGATTTTTTGTGTTTGAAAAACCTATCCTAACCTTATGTGAATTAATTATAGAGTAATATCTAGAATTGTTTGGAATATTCCTAGCAATAGCTTGACGAAACAGCAGTGGGAGATTAGATTTAATTTGTCTCCCGTAAGGAATTATTAACCAAATATTTTTACTAGTGTTCATAGCGTAATTACTTTTGAAGGTGTTATATTTACTTTTAGATCGATAATAGGGGATTAAATAAGGGTTATCTGCCTTCATTCGCTTTGTATCGGTGCGTAAGTTATTGTTATCAATAATTCTTTTACGACTAGAAATCTTATCTACATTATTGAATTTACAATTAGACTGAGCAGAATCAATGTAGAAAATTTTTTCTGTATAACCTGCTTTGATTAAGGCAGAGTTATAGAATTCAGCGTTATTATTGAAAATATCAACATTAGCAGATAATTTAGATAATCTAAATGAAATATTCTTAACTAAATTCTTAGTAATTGCTCCAGGATGATTACTAAATTTGCTAATGTACTTAAGATTGGTCAACGGTTTATTTAGCTCATGCCCCGCCTCCCAGACATATCCCTTTCAACCTCTCAAGAAGGATTTGCCCCATATTGTCCGAAAAAATACCTGAGAACTGAGACTGCAAAGCTTAAAAACGTACTCACTGACGGACACTACTCAGTTCAACTCATAGATGATGGGATTAAAAGTGCAAAATCGATTGACATAAAAGCATTAAGAAAAGTCGAACACAATAACACGCCTACTCTAAAATTACTTCCTTATGTATTAACATAAAACACTAGAAGCCACGAAGCATTTAACATTATTGGCTAAAATCTCCCAATACTCCATAAAGATCCCAAACTGAAAGATCATTAAAAGCAATAAACAACCAAAGACATTAAACAAGATCCTCACAAATGCTAAATTACTCTGAAGAATAACGGACGCAAGAGTATAAAAAATGTGGTCGACCTAACTGCGGAACATGTCCCAATCTTTTGGAAGGAGCAGAATTCCATTTTAAACAATGGCAAAAATTCAAAATTAAGTCCAATTTTACTCGCGCCTCTGAAAACTTCATTTATGTTGTCAGATGCTCGGGCTATCATAAAAACTACATAGGTTCCACAGGAATGTCCCTTAGACGTAGATGTACAGTTCACAGACAACACAACTCTTCCCCGCAATGTCGCAAGATAATCTCAATGTACACATTGACAGATGTGTGGAATAGCTGCGATCACAATTCCTAATCTTCCCTTTATATCAATGTATTATTTTGACCTCAACACAAGCGCGACTAAATAATGAGGCCCCATGTATCGAAAAATATAAGCCAGAACTTAAAATAAATGCATATTGAAAAATTACAGATTTATCTCCTCTTCACTGAAAAAATACCATGTTTACCAATTATCCCCTCCTAACAAACAAAATTTCTCATTTCGAATCGCATCTAACAATCAAAATTTGAAAAGCTTCGGCGAAACCAGTCATTTTGTGATAGGAAAATAATCTTATTTTGTATAACATTGTATAATAATTTTGCCATGACAATTTAAATATATCCCTTAGTCTCGTTAAACAAATCTGTTTTTCATCTGATTTCTTTCCTTGTATATATATGTATATATACCGTTTAATAATCTGAATGGAGGCAATGCAAGCGGAAACTAGAGGAATATAATTAATAACCACACACAAAATTATATATATATATATATATATATATATTCTACATTTATAAAACTGATATAATAATTCCAAATATATAAATATAAAAATGCAAAGAAATAGATAAATATCGATATGATACATAAAACACTGTGAATTTTAGATGTAAAAGTTACAATATATTGGTGTAATAAAAATTTGAGATGATAAAACATTAAAAGGACGTACTAAAATATCACGGAAATATTACAAAAATTCAAAAAATTCCAAGTAATATGATATATCTCATATTTTTAAAACTGAAGTGGTTAATTAATTAAGTCTAGCCCTCAAGCAAATAAACAAAAATTACTATTGGATACTATTATTTACATTTAACTTACTATTTGAGTGTGGGGAGTGATAGTTGTGCGTTCGTAGGACGGATGGGTGAATAAAAAGGAAAGAATAGATGGATTGTTCCCATAATGCATTTATTCCCTGTCCTACTGTCAGCAATATGCTAATAACGTAATAGTTTAAAAGAAACAGTATGAGTATAAATACTTCCACAGAACCTTGCAGTGTAAATTGAAACTAGCTCAATTTAGCGCGATGATATCCAGCGGTAGATGGAAAATACATTTCTTTTGCACTCTAACTTTTACATTTTAAATTAAGCTTATTATATTAATTCTAATTATATTAATTTATAAATTAATTCCTTCATATATATTTTTTTCATTTTTAAATATTTTTCTCTTTATATTTTTCCATACATGTTTTCATATCGTTTCATATCTTCATTCGTATTTTCGCGTAACATTAAATTAATTCCTTCATATATATCTTTTTAATTTTTTCATTCTTATAATTTTATATTTTCTTCTCATTTGTATATATTTTTCATTTATATATATATTTTTCATTTATATATATATTTTTTAGGCGTAATTCACATTAAATTCTTAAATTAAGTATGGCTTAAACTGCAGGGTACAATGAATTTATTTACGCATCTATATATTTTGACATACCAGATATTTATTTATACATCTGTATAGTTTGATATACCTGTAAGTTGAAATATATAATGATAGATAAAATTATAAATGGGGGATAGGTGGACCTGAAAATTGGGGTTGTATATAAGGGGAGGTTCTGTAAGAGACTGGGTGTCTCAAGAACATAGTATACAACCTCACAAAACACGTGTGGTCGACAACTTTGAACATGAATAGTAAATATTGAATACAATATTCTATGACATGGTTGAATTTATATTCTGATTTCATGAATTTATGGAGATTTCTGTCTATATATATATATATATATATATATATATATATATATATACACACTCATTTAACCTGTTACATTTTATTCTGTTTGGTCATGACCTATATGTATGTGTGGGTGGGTGTTTATATGTGTATGTATTTTTTTGTGTGTGTGTATATATGCATGCCACCATGAATATGTATGTATACGAGGTGGTATCAAGACCTTCCCAGACTATTTATGCTTAATAAAAAATAACTTATCTAAGTTTTAAACACCATCTCTTTCGAAATAGCCACCTTACGCAACAATACACCCGTCCCAGTGTTCCTGCCAGTTTTGGTATCCAGACTGGAAGTCGTTTTCTGTAAGCATGTCGAGGACTTTCTGTCTTTCTCTCTTGATCTTGACAATGGTGTCGAAATGGCAACCTTTGAGCTGCATTTTCATCTTGTGGGAAGAAACGGAAGTGCGCAGGTGCAAGATCTGGCGAATATAGCGGTTGTGGAAGCGATGCCATGTTGCTTTGGCGGGAAACTCACAGGTGAGGAGAGCTCGGTGACAGGGGGCACTACCGTCGTTAAGAATTTTAATTCTTTGTTCTCCACAAATCCGATCGCTTTCGCCGAATGTCCTCCCTCAAACGCTTCAAAACCTCGTTCGTTGCCATCCGTCCATCCTCAGGCACAAGCTGATCAATGCTCTCAACATTTCCGGTAGGTGGCGCTCGTTGCAGGTCTTCCTGAAGGTTCATCGTCTCCCAGGGACGTTCTTCCGCTTTTGAAGCATCCGTGCCACTTGAAACTGCGAACAACTCATTGCCTCATCATCGTAAGATTCCTGAAGCATGCTCAATGTCACTGTAGCAGACTTGCCAAGTTTGACGAAAAATTTCACGTTGGTTCTTTGTTCCAACTTCCTGTCCTTGTCAAAAAGAGCAGACTACACCATATACGTGATCCCAAGAACACAAATTTTACAACTTGCGAACACAGGAATGTCACTTGGCACACTGCCTCATGAAGACTGTTGCCTTTCCACTCAGAGCAACGAAACATTTCTTGCGTAATGAGATAAAACAAAGTTGTTGATATGATTAAAACATCTGAAAGAGCTCCTTCTAATCGATGAAAGCAAACAAAGAATAAAACACAGAACATAACTGAACTTGCATTCAAATTTGAAAGTGAATATTTATGGTGTTTTATTGTTGGTTGCTTACCAAAGACAACTGAGGGAATGTAGGATCCAGCACCACCAACAGCAGTGAGAAAACGTAACACATATATGGCATAAATGTTGGAGATGAAGGCCGTTGCTATTCCGGTTGACCCTTGCAGAAATAAACACACAATTATCACTTTTTTGCGACCAAATCTGAAAAAGATTGAAGAGACAAACTTAAAATTCACCTGATTAAATACACACAAACACACACTGTCCTTCCTGCACCTATAGGCTGCATCAGTTCTTCCTTTACGCAGAAGAGTAACAGTCCATAAAGAACAGATAAATCTCCCACAACACCGTCAAATTCCATTCAGTAGCCACATAGACTCTTGCGTTAGAGATAAAAATCCCAAATTTCACATACTCCCTTTCTACCAATGTAAAGACAGAATCTCTACACAAGGAAGAATCAACAAGGAGAATCTTTTTATTGAAAAATTCCAAACGCGACTTAATATGCAAACTCCACGGTGACCATATTCCTTTTTCTAGCGTCCTATCTGACAAAAATTGATATAAGCATCCTGTTTGACAAAAAATCAATCATCCCAATTAAAGAGCATAAAATCCACAGAATTGTCTCCCCTTACTCACAGGAACTGTATAACTCCTACCCCATTTCCTGTTTTGACACATTTTCACCCAACTCTTTAAACTAAACACTACATTTAAGCACGTGCATCCTAATCCTCCAAAGAAGTTTTTCCAAGGACTATTATTGAACTCTAAAAGCATAAGACACTACAATGTATTGGTATACTTATTTATTAATTTTTGTATATATGTACTATTATTTTTTTGAAAAAACATTGTAAGTTTCTTTTTTCCCTTCCTCAATTCTAAAAACATTCTTTTCCCCTTCCAAATCTTGAAAATTTGCCTTGCTATGAAAATTGGTTTGATTTATTATTTTTTTCTTTTTTAATTTTTCATACACCCATTTTTATTAAGATTTACTTTCAATTTTTCCTCTCCTATCATTTCTCCACGTGTGGTTAAATACAACCCCACCATTTACTGACTATATATATATATATATATATATATATATATATATATATATATATATATATATATATATATATGCATACACACACACACACACACACACACACACACACAAACAAACATATGTATGAAATATGCAAAAATGTAAAATATATAATATAATGCAAACGCTAAACACACCAGCGTGGAGATATGATACACAGAACTTACCTGTCTGATGAAATTCCACAAACGACCATGGCGAAAAGGTAGCCCATGAAGAAAAATGTAAAGGCGTGCCTTGCCAGAATCGCATCATCGCAAACGAGATTCAGCTACAATGAGAAATATGAAAATTACTTAATGTATACATTTTATAATTTTGGTAATAATAATTTTATGCTTTGGAAATGTAGAAACACTGTTTCTTGGAAACCCCTTTCATAGTCAGTGTGTATTCAAAGGACTTTGTTGTAGGAACAGCGGTCATGTGACACTCCCAGAATGGATTGTGAAATAGGGAAGGATCCAATGTCAAAGGGACCACTGTTCATTGGCTCGGGAACAGTGAGAGTACAGCCACTAAAATTTGGTGGTGCAGGGGCAAAGAAAAGGCTTTAAACAACCTCCTAAAAACCTTTTTCACCAAAAAAGAACAAAAAAAAAATGAACGTGGAGCCATTTTTGGATTGATTTAAGATATTATTTGCCATTATTGGAGCAATCCAATTTTACTAATGCACTTATATAATAATAATAATAATAATAATAATAATAATAATAATAATAATAATAATAATAATAATAATATACCAAGTAAAGTTATGCAGGAGGATGGAGAATTAACGATACTGTGACACTATGATTTTCAGACGGATCGTGTAATCGAAGACCGTCGGCCGGATATCGTTATATTAAATAAGAGAGACAAATACTGTCAGATCATTAACCTAGCCATACCAAATGCCAAGAATGTCGTGAGTAAAGAGGTTGAAAAAATATCACCAAGTACTCCGAATTGAAAGTGGAAACGACAAGACTGTATGGAATGCGAAAGGGTAATGTAAAAGTGGGTTCAATCCCATTGAAACTTCAAAACTTCCTAAGGCAACTGGAAATCCCATGCAAGATTAAGGTTTTGCAAAAAGCAGCCTTATTGGGTACAGTGCACACCTTAAGGAAAGTATTATCTGTCTGAGGTCCTTGTTGTAACTTGACAGATGGCTAAAAACTCCGGCGCATTTTTACCTACACAGTGTTACGAAGGAATAATAATAATAATAATAATAATAATAATAATAATAATAATAATAATAATAATAATATGTACCAGGCAGTGGCTTTCATGGCTTCTGATCTTAACTGATTGGAAGTGTTATCATGTACATTGTTTTGTCTTGGTATAAAAGATGGGCTACAGCAAATATTCTGCTCAATACCACAAATTTGCTTGTCAGTTGTTTGACCTAAACCAGTTGAGCATGTCTCTAAGTGGCTGACGATATGTGCATCTCTGATCACGAACAGAAGTAGTGGGAGAGCATCATAGCCATGTGTTGAGAGGGATTCATCTTTGGAAACAGGGGTGGTTCGTTCAACGTCCTTAAACAATCCTTATTCAGACACCTTTTCGGCGGGATGGGCTACTCGACCAGAAGAAAATTCTAACTGGGCCCCACCTGCAAGGTCATGCGCTGTTTATCTTGATATGAGATCACCATGTCACGCACATATGGTTGTGATGCATGTGTCTGTACCCTTATCAGATGGGTAGTCATGATGGGTATACTGGGCTTCGTATATTTTAACCCAGTGTTACTTTGATGGCATGCACTTTTCTCTCACTCAATAATAATAATAATAATAATAATAATAATAATAATAATAATAATAATAATAATAATAATAATAAATATTATTATAACTGAGTTTGTTTCAATATTAAGATTGAAAAAAGATTGAATTCATTTTATAAAATATTTTGGACCTGGGTTTGCACCCCTAGGCAAATTTCATTCCTTCACTTATGCCACCCAGAATATTTTGTGTGGAGGGACTTTGTTGTAAAGATTGTTTTCAAGAATTAGTCTCAGAATCTTTTCTGACCCAGGAGTTATATTGGAAAGATTATCAATAACCATTGCCAGAACACTTCACGCTATGGCGACAATGTCTTGGAACCACAATCAATATCCAGTTCCAACATGCATTGCATCATAGAGATGTACTTTTGTAGAAAACTCTATCAATAAAACCCTAGAACTTATTCCATTTTCTTCACTCTTTCATCCTCCATATACCCAGATATCTCCCTGGATAAGATGGTGTCTATTCCCAGATATCTCGCTGGATAAGATGGTGTCTATACCCAGATATCTCTCTGGATAAGATGGTGTCTATACCCAGATATCACCCTGGATAAGATGGTGTCTGTACCCAGATATCTCCCTGGATAAGATGGTGTCTATACTTAGATATCTCCCTGGATAAGATGGTGTCTGTACTCAGACATCTCCCTGGATAAAATGGTGTCTATACACAGATATCTCCCTGGATAAGATGGTGTCTATCTTTGTCTTCGACCTTGTCAACCTTGGGTCTTGTATGAATTATCCTAAACCCATTCTGCCTGTTGCCATGGTTCTCCTCAACTCCTTTGGTATTAGGCATAACCCTGCAACTTTCCATTTCCACTTTGATTCCAATTGATGACACCTTCAGGTCCCAACTGTCCCTTATTCTATGATTTCTCTTGTTCAGGCCTGAATTGTTGACCATTGTAATTGATGGGATTTTGAAGGATGGCAGAGCTTTCAGAGCTGTGTAAAAGAGTTCTCCTGATTGTTAATTAGCAGTAAAGTGACTGGTGGTTCCAGACAGTAAGAAATAGAATTTTTCAACCATCTTCCCTTTCTCTGGCATCATGGAACTTGATTTGGTAGGTTGTAAGTCTTTCTTGGTAAATTATGTCTTGCAATATTCACCAACTGTTTGGGACTAATGCCACCAATGTCAGCTATAAATACTCTTACTGGGGGCTGTCCAACCCCTGACTTAGATGAGGATCTTCCTTATTTCGCCTTCGTCCACATGGTCACCATATTTATGGCAATGGCCAACAGGAGAACAAACTGATGCTTGTCTGATGACTTTAACTCCGAAGCGATCAACAGTCAGAAATTCCTGAAGAAATCAAAGATCAGGCGGATTCACTGTGATGGGGCAGTGTACATTCATTTTCACGTACACACACAACACACACACACACACACACACACACACACACACACACACACACACACACACACACACACACACACACAAAGGCAACACACGCACGCTCGAATAGAATCTTGCAACTAAATTGAAAATAGAATTTAGGAGCAATGTGTATAAAAAAGATCTTGGTAGAACATAACAACCCTAACCAATTTATAAACATTGATATCCCATCCAAACTGTTTAAGCTGTCTTCATTTCATACTAAACATAAAGACACAAATATTACTCTCTTAATTTCCAACATTCGCTTTTCTTCTCGTGCATGTGGCAGTTATTGCATTGGTGTGTGCATCTAATACTGAGTTTCTCATGATAGTTGTACATATGTACAGTAATTAAAGGCTGTGACCATGTAAAATCTTTCCGGCATGATTGTGTAGGTGCAAGCATGGCTGTGTAGTAAGAAGTTTGCTTCCCAAGCACATAGTTCTGGGTTCAGTTCCACTGCATGGCCCCTTGTGTAAGTGTCATCTATTGCTTCTGGTCATATGTATATCTATTATATATTATATTAATTATATATATTATTCGTTATATATGTATAGGTTTATGTCTATCACTGTTTGAGTTGCATAATAGTGGTTTTATCTCTAATTCATATTTTATATATTTATACATATATATATATCATCATCATCATTGTTCGACCGTGGTCGAGACTATATATATATACATGTATGTATATGTATATGTATATATATATGCATTTATATATATGTATGTAGGTATATATATATGAGCACTCCTCCATCTTTCCCTCAGTTGCAGTTTGCTTCCTTAATACCCCCCCTTTTGTACACACACGCACACACATACATACACCCACTCCCACGCACTCACACACACACATTTGCATATATATATACATTACACTTACACACACTTCAAATTTACTTGCCATACACACAACTACGCACACTGGACACACACACACTACCACTCAACACACACACTGGCACGTTACATACGCCCCCACCCATTCCCTCCTTCCTCCTTTTACTACTGACCACTCACTTGAGACTGCTATGTCAACTACTTTTCGCCCTACGTACACACACTTACATACAGACGCACGCACTAACATATACATATATTTTTTTATTTCGCCTCACACACACATACACACACGCACACGTACACACACATACACACACGCACACGTACACACTCACACATACATACACATCATTCTTGTTACCAACCCTCCTGTCTCCGCTCTTTTGTCTTTAAAAACCAGCCCTTGTTATCCAAAACTTCCGGCCTTTCAGCATGTTTATTTCGTAAAAACCAGTCGCGTTTTTTTCCCCTCTGTTCGCCCACATCGGGATCTTTCTTTCTTCTTTCTTCCTTCTCTTATGTTTCCGACGAAGAGCTCCGCTCGAAACGTCATACCCTCCTTCTTCCATTTTTCCCGAGCGCCTAATAATGATAATACTTTAATTGTTCCACGTATTGTTGTTTTTTCTGTTTTCCCGTTTGGATTAACCTTATATATATATATATATATATATATATATATATATATATATATATATATATATATATATATATGTATATGTATGTATGCGTGTTTGTGTGTGTGCGTGCGTGTGTGTGTGTGTGTGTGTTCGTTCCTCACCACTGCTTGACAACCGAGTTTGGTGTGTTTACAGTCCCGTAACTTAAGAGTTCAGCACAAGTGAGCAATATATTAAATACCAGGCTTTAAAGAAAAACAATAACTATTGAGGTCGATTGTCCAAGTAGAAGTCTTCGAGCATTGCCCCAGCGTGACCACAGTCTAATGACTGAAACCAGTAAAAGATAAAAGATAACGGAAATTTATGGTTATGGGAAATGCTTATCTATGACGGTTGCAAAGTCTCAAACAAAATTATATTGAGCAACGAATGAAAAGAAGTTAAATATTGCAACGCCCCCTTTTTATAGAATGCAGATACCATGAAATTGTATGAATTCACACAGCAACAAGTTCTGAATGATTCTTTCATATAACATTTCAATGTTTGTATTGTTAAAGCTGTTAATCACAATGTCCTCTTTGTCAACTAAAGCGAAAATAATAACTTTTATATTTTTGAGAAATATTCAATATTCAAGATTTGAAGAGGTCAACTTTACTTCTTTCCATTAACAACTTGAATGTTTTTCAAGATCATAGCTAACAGTTTTACACACACACACACATACACACACATGATGTATAAACATACATACATATGTATATATACATACATCTGTATTTATATACATACACACATATATACGTGTATACGTCTATATATAGACTCATATATTTTAGTAAGATAATAGAGTAATGCTGTTCGTAGAATTGGCAGAAAGGA
>NC_043005.1:88273569-88281069 GCF_006345805.1 Octopus sinensis | reverse complement strand
CATTAGCGAGCGTGCTGCTGCTATTTCTGGTCTAGTTGCTGCCGTGGCTATTATTAATAACAGCGATGGTGTTGCTGCTGGGTCTGTTACTGCCGTAGTTGCTGGAAGGGTTTCTGCTGCTGTTAGGGTCAGGTAGTACTTCACTAACGTAACGTAACAGGCACCTATGCCAATGGCATGGGTTTCACATGACTGGCACCTGTGCCAGGGCCACGTAAAAGGCACCTTTCGAGTGTTGAGGTTCAAAAGGGCAATGGCAAATGACCGAGCCCTTTGGCAATATGTTGTATTTGAGTAGAAGACCCATCAAGCAAAATGAAATCGTAATCGTGGCAGATACTAGTGCCATGCAACTGGCACGTAAAAGCACCCGTTACACTCTTGGAGTGGTTGATGTTAGGTAGGACATCCAGCCATAGAAACCATATCAAATCACACAGGAGTTTGGTTCAGCCCCTCAACTTAGCAGCCTTGGTCAAACGGACCAACCTATGCCATGGACAATAGACGTTAAATGATGATGATGACGATGCCACTTCAGCCTCGTACACGACCCACTTAGTTTCACACTGGCCTCCCACTGACCATCTGCTGTAGTCCCTGCATGTGCATTCTGCTACCGCTTGTGCTCTACGGGTGTTAACTAAAGTATTCTTAATACTGGGGGTGCAGCTAAAAGAGAGACTCTTAGGTTGTGTCAGTTGAATAGGAGTCCATACCTATGCGATAGTATAAAGGGCCTATCTACTAGCCTAAGGAATATCCTATCTGGGTAACCCTATGAACTGGCCATAACTAACTTTCTCCTGTTCTATAACACAGAGCGTGCTTATCTTTCGGATTTATGATTTATTGACGATATGGCTGTGTGGTAAGTAGCTTGCTTACCAACCACATGGTTTCGGGTTCAGTCCCACCGCTTGGCACCTTGGGCAAGTGTCTTCTACTATAACCTCAGGCCAACCAAAGCCTTGTGAGCAGATTTGGTAGACGGAAACTGCAAGAAGCCCGTCGTATACGTGTGTGTAAATGTTCGTGTGTCTGTGTTTGTCACCCCGTCGTTGCTTGACAACCGATGTTGGTGTGTTTACATCCCCATAAGTCAGCGGTTCGGCAAAAGATACCGATAGAATAAGAATAAGGTTTACAAAGTGTAAATCCTAGGATCGATTTGTTCGACTAAAAGCGGTGCTCCAGTATGGCTGCAGTAAATGACTAAAGCATATAAAAGAATAATAGAATATATATGTATATGTATATAATACACACACATACTTACACAAACATATGTATGTATGTATGTATGTAGGTAGGTGTGTAAGTAGGTAGGCATGTGTATGCGCGTGTGCAGTGTGTATGTGTGTTTCCTTGTCTAGACATCAATGATGGTTGTAAATGAGAATCACCAACATACGAGAGGGGTTGTTTGTTTCCATTCAGTCTTCCATGGAAGATGTTGACTATAAGAACTTGCTTGGAAACGGGTGAGGGCATCTGGCCGTAGAAAATTATTGCCGCAAATTCCGCCTGATTCATTTAAGCATGGAAATATGGACATTAAATGATGACGATGACGATTTATATTCCACACAAGATCTAAGCACACACACACACACACACACATACACACACACACACACACACACACATACACACACATGTATATATATATATATATATACGCAATGTTGTCTGTAGCATTTTGAAATCACAGCCTTCTCTCTTTCTTCAACTCAAAGTGAATGAATGAGCACCAAAAATTATTTGAATTTAAAATAAAGAAATTCTATCCATTGTCCAAGAAGACGAACGTGTCGATGTTGTGGTATTCCTAATCTTCAGACGGCGAAAGGAAAGTAAGGAACAATGAGTACCACTCAAATACATTTTTAAAAAATGGTTAAAACAGATTTCTAAAGGAGAATTTTATAAAACATTACACAAATATGTAAAATTTCGATCAATCTATCTTTCGTCATCGTCATCATCATCATCATCATCATCATCATCATGTCTTTATCTGTAGAAAGAAAAAACAAAATGAAAGAAATATCTTTCTATTCTACTTTTAAACCAAACTTATTTAAGCTGTTTTTCAGACGTTTTATTTTATTTTATTTTATTTTATACAGATTATCTAAAGCTGTTTCAAGTGTGTATATTAATTTAAAAACCTGAGCATAGCGATTTAGAAATGTCTCGATTTTTAAAAGTTGCCAGATCAACTAGAATGCATAAAAAGCATCAGAACACCTGAATTTATCCAGCAAGTTCAACAAACCATTGTTTACAATCCCAGAAAGTCCATAATGTCAATTGCGAAAGATCTCCATGTTTCAGAAGAAACAGATAGAAATGTTGCCCACGGAGACATCAGATATAAGTCTTATATGATGAGGAAAGATAAATTCGTCCGAAAAAGCAGAAGAAAGTCACTACATCAGATCTAAAAGGTTATTAAAGCTGCAGCAGATTTGATTTGGTTTTTCTCAAACGAGAAAAACTTCGACCAAGATCAAAAAGTTAAGAGAAGAAATGACAGATAGTTACAAATGTTAAGCATACAAAATTTCCTGCAACTGTCATGGTTTTAGGCGTTGTCAGCAATGAAGGATATGTGATTCCCCCTTACTTCTTTCCACAAGGCTTTAGAGTTAACTCTGTCGCCTACATTGAGATCCTGGAAATAATTGTTATGCTCTGGATAGACAGTGCATGCAATGGAAGGCCATATGTGTTTCAGTAAGACTTTGCACTCTATATAACACATGGCTCTAGTAGCTCAAGAATGGATGACTGAAAATTTTCATGATCACATAACCCTTAACATTTGGCCTCTTCATTCCCCAGATTGCATCCATTATGGGTGCACATTGTGATGAACTAAATCTACCAGCATTATTATGGAGCTCCAAGCCCCAGAAACAGCTGTTGGACTTATAACACCTTTCTTTCACATCTTTAATTTTCTCTGTCGTTTGTACTCTGTGTAATATAGATGTCTATACATTTATACATAAAAATTCATATGATGAAAACTTCCACCTTTTGCTTTCTCTCATTTTGCAAATATACATATTTTGTATTTGAGGGAAGATAGAGTAGAAGAGTGAGAGGTTAATGATGCATGTGTGCGTGTGTGTGTGTTGTGCGTGTGTGTGTGTGTTTGTCCTGCATCACCGCTTGTCAACCAGCGTTGGAATGTTTGAGTCCTCGTAATATAGCCGTTCAGCAAAAGGGTCCGATAGAATAAGTATCAGGTTTCATATAAGCACTGGGAAAGAATCATATGATTCTTCAAGGTAGTACCCCAGCATGCCCACAGTCTTATGACTGAAATAAGTAGAAGAAAAAACACTGCATTATAAATATTGTCACAAAAGGATTAACTCGGGTCTAATAGAGTAGATATGGTGGATTATCGTGGCATAAGGAATACGATTGGCCATTTATTATGCTACTATTTCCCTACATTATGAGATCTAGTTGTGCTTCCTCAGGCGATATGTAAATATTATCTCCGAAAGTTCAATTACGGAGTTGAACTTGTAGTGATAAAAAAAAAATGTCCAGCCGTATTCCTTCGTGTTGACGCTAATTCTTTTCAATTATACAGGCACAGGAGTGGCTGTGTGGTAAGAAGCTTGCTTCCCAACCACATGTTTCAAGGTTCAGTCCCTCTGCGTGGCACCTTGGGAAAGTGCCTTCTACTATAGCCTCGAACCGACCAAAGCTTTGCAAGTGGATTTGATTTGGTAGACAGAAACTGAAAGAATCCCGTCATATATATGTATATATGTATTTGAGTGTCGGTGTTTGTCCCCCCCCTCATCGCTTGACCACCAGTGCTGGTGTGTTTACCGATAGAATAAGTACTAGTCTAAGAAAGAATAAGTCCTGGGGTCGATTCAGATTACTCTCTCAAATCTCATGCAGATTTATTCACATTGCTTTGAATTAATCCTGGGATTATCCTTTAGCTTCCAGATTTCATTGATATGATTTCTCTTTTATTTCTTCCCTTGTTTTACTCATCAGATGCTGGCCATGCTGGGGCACCACCTTGGATTTTTTTAGTGGAATGAACCAATCCTGGTATTTACAGTTTTTTCTTTTAAGCTTGGTACTTATTTTATCAGTTCCTTTTGCTGAACCGCTAAGATACAAGGATGTAAACATACAAACACCAGTTGTCTAGTGACTGTAGAACACAGACACAGACACACAGACATGGATATATATATATATATATATATATATTATATATATATATATATATATATATATATATATGCAAGAGAAATAATATTCTTAAGATTATAATTCTGGTAAAGTACAGGACAAGATATTACACTTGGAAAAGTTCAGGGCAGATTATTACATCTGGTAGAGTACAGAATAAGAACATTTTTACTTAAAATATTGCAGCTAAGTATAAAATTTGAATATTAAAAATTATTTGATTTTAATTTACAAAGTAACTTCATAATTAAAAAAGGTACCATCATTTTGTTAAAATATTGACACACTAGAATACTTAAAATATGAGAAACAGAAGTACCAATATAACTAAAGTTTTATGCAAAGTAGACTAGTATATATGGTAGGTATATATTCATTATATAAAAGATAGGGATTGGGTCAAGACTAAAAATGTGAAGACTTGGCAATAACTTAGGCAATAACTCGAGCAAATTTTACTTGCATTTGTTGCTATAGGTAGAATTTACTGCAACATATAACTAATTATTACTATTCTAGTTACTGTACTAATTATGTACTACTATTATTTTTTATAACCTATTTTCAAATTTCTGATTATTAATTAGAAGTAACAAGTAATAAGAAATCGAAGTAATAACTTGTAAAAAAATTTAAATTTTAATAAAAGCTCATATTTTCTAAATCTAAATATTTTATTTGAAATGTTATCCTTAGCCGCAATATTTCTAGTAAAACTTTTCTTGTTCTGTACTTTACCAGATGTAAATAAGTTGTACTGAACTTTTCCAAGTGTCCTGTAATTTTCCAAGTTTATAATCTTAAGAATATTATTTCTCTTGCTCGCATTTTTCCATGTAACACACACGCACGCACACACATTCACACATACACCCATGATGATGGTGGGTGTTGGAGTGAGAAAGATTTTTAACCCCAAACAATAAAAGAAAAGTGTCTCAAGGAATTTTTGTTTTGAAGCACAACCATTTCAACCACCTACCTGAACTACATAATAATAATAATAAGAAATCATTATTATAAGCTTACTTGTAATCTAAGTCAGGTACAATAAAAACCATGCTTCCAACTTGTAAACCATCCATAATGGTTGAAGAGAAGAGAAAAGCTAGCACCAGTTTCTGATAAAGTCCACATCCTCCAATTGTCCCAATCACTTCTTCGTAGTCCATGGTGAACAAACCTCTCAGAACAAACGTGTCGTCTGCTTCAAGCAATTTCTAAATGAGTCTGCCTCTGTTAGGGAGTATCTCTATCTCCTTTCATACATACGTTCGTAATCAGGTGTGCAAGTGAGAGTACCTGTAGGAGTGTAAGTGGTGGTAAGGGGGAGAAAAGGAGGAATGTGAGTGAAAGACTAGGGTTTGTGATTGGGTGTTGTCTGGGTGGAGAGGGGGAAAGAAAAGACAGACAAAGAGATAAAGTGTGTGTGAGTGTGAGCGTGTGTGTGAGTGTGAGTGTGAGCGTGTGTGTGAGTGCATAAATGTATATAGACACACAGTCTACCTCAATGGTTGGATGCTTTTTATTTGTAATTTTTGTATTTAATACACTTGTTCCAACATCTACGTATGTATCTATGAACATGTATCTATGTATATGTGTCTATATATCTATGTATATGTGTCTATGTATATGTATTTAAATTACTTATAAACAGACATGACAGAAGTAAATAGACGCCATTATAATCATTAAAATTCGAAATAGATTAAATTAAAATTTCAGAATATCACTTCTGGAAGTTCATATCTTTTTTATTAGAAAAAACTACATGGTGCTGTATTTCGAGTCCTTCAGAATGCTGCCAGTTGGTGGTGATGGCCACTTTGTAAAAGTGATGATATTTTGAAAGTTAAATTCCATGTATTTCAATTTTTCTTTCCATTTTATTCCAGCAGGAAAAGCTCGTCTTAAATGGCCGAAACCAGTTCATATTTTCTTTGCTTTTTGCCATAAGCATTTTCACTAAGCATTTTCATTTTCTTAGTTTTTCCAACACACACACACATATACACACATACACACATATATACATATATATCCACACATATATATGCACACACACACATATATCCACATATATATACACGCACATTATATATATATATATATATATATATATAAAGTTAATCCAAACAAGAAAACACAAAAAAACAAACAAAAAACACAACAACGCGAGGACGAGGAACAAATAAAGTATTATTGGACGCTCAGGAAAGAAGGGAAGAAGGAGGGTTTAACGTTTCGAGCGGAGCTCTTCGTCGGAAACATAGAAGGACAGATCCCGAGAAGGGAAGACAGAGGAAAAAAATCACCGGCGTTACTCACGAGGTCACATATTGAAAGACCGGAAGTAGAAAGGTGGAAGAATAATGTTTTTTAAAGACAGGAGAGTTTTCAAAGACGGTATGGTAAAGATAAGGAAGTGAAAGTGGATGTGTGCGTGCGCGGAGGTCTGCGTGTGCGCGTGTGTGTGTATGTGTGCAGTGATGACACGTGTGTGTGTGTGTGTGCGTGTGTGTGTGTGTATGTGTGTATGGCGAACAACTGGCTAGTAGCTGGCCAGTATGTGAGAATAAGGAGTGGTGTTTTTGTGTTAAGCTATAGGTCAAAAACAAAGAGGTATGTGTGTGTGCGTGTATGTATATGTATCGTGTGTGTGTTTTGTTTGTAGTGTGTGTATGTGTGTGTTTCGTGTGTGTATGCGTAGAGTTTGGGTGTATGGCGAGTAACTGTGCTTAACTTAGTGTATGTGTGCGTGTGTGCTTGTACGTGCGTGTGTATGTATATATATGTTTGTATAATTCTGTGCGTGTATGTATAATTGTGTGCCGTGTGTATGGGATGTATGTGTGGGTTCATTTGTGTGTGTGTGTTTGTGTATGTATGTGCGTGTAGTTGTATGTGCGTGTATGTGTGCGTTTGTATGTGTGTGTGTGTAAGCGTATATGGATGTATATGCGTGTATCCGTGGGGTTGTGAGTTTTGGGTGTGTGCGTGTGTGCGTGCGTATGTGTGCGCATGTTTTTGTGTGCGTATGTGTGTGTACGTATGTGTATGTGTGCGTGCGCGTGTAGGTATATATTGTGTGTATGTACATGTGTCGGTGTGTATGTGAATTTGTGTGTGTTTGTACGTGTGTATATGTGCGTGCGTGTATTGTATATATATATATATGTAAATGTGTGTGTGTGTGTGTGTACGTGCGTGCGAGTGAATGTATGTATATATATGCGTGTGTGTACAAAGGTAGAG
>NC_043005.1:88226069-88271069 GCF_006345805.1 Octopus sinensis | reverse complement strand
AACTGTCTTCTCTAGCGTGTAAGGAATCCTGTGATGGATGCTTGTTCTGTGTTTAAATGTACACTGTATTTATATGAATAATATATAGTCTATTGACTAAATTGTTTTACACTTTTAGCCACTGGTAATGGAAATTTCAAATATTTCTGATTACCCTTTGACATTATTAGTTTATATTCATATACATACATACATACATATATATATATATATATATATATATATATATATATATATATATATATATATATATATATATATATATATCTAAATAGAATATTTATGTGTGTATGTATATCTGTATGCATGTATATGTATGTATGAATATATATAGACTAATAATGTCAAATGTATGCATTTGTCCCCATCATCACTTGACGACCGATGGTAGTACGTTTACGTCCCCGTAACTAACAGTTCGGCAAAAGCAACGATAGAAGAAATACTAGTCTTACAAAAAATAAGTTCTGGCGTCGATTTCTACAACTAAAGGTGGTGCTCCAGCATAGCCTTATTCAAATGACTGAAATACATTAAAGAAGAAAGAAAAAGGAATATATGTATGTGTCTGTGTACAAGATATGTATACATACATGTATATATATATATATATATATATATATATATATATATATTCTTAATTTTTTTTCAGTCATTTGACTGCGGCCATGCTGGAGTATCGCCTTTAGTCGAAAACATCGGCCCCAGAATTTATTCTTTGTAAGCCTAGTACTTATTCTATCGGTCTCTTTGCCGAGCCATTCAGTTACGGGGACGTAAACACACCAGTGTCGGTTGTCAAAAGATGGTGGGGGGTGTACAAACACAGACACACAAATATACACACACGCATATATACACACATATATACATATATACAACGGGCTTCTTTCAGTTTCCGTCTGCCAAATTCCCTCACACAGCTTTGGTCGGCCCGGAGGTATGGTAGAAGACACTTGCCCAAGAAACCGGAACCATGTGGTTATCAAATATATATATGATTTATATCTATATATCTATATACATATAATATATATACATATTTATACATAAATTATGTAATATATATATATATATGAAACTGAGAATGTGTGTATGGCTGTCTGTCTGTATGTGTGCATCACTAGATGCCTACATGTTGAAAGTGCTTTCGATTGACAATTTATTAAATTCTTATGTTTATATAATAACTAGCAGTATCATCCGGTGTTGCTTGGGTTTGTTTCGACCCTTTAGAATTGGAATTTTAGAAAAGTAAAAGTTTTGCATTATGCAACTTGTTATTCTCTTTAAGTGAACATTTTTCCAGTTGAAATACACAGCAGTCAAAAATCGTAGAACATAGGGATTTTCATAGAAAAAAAAGCACCTTTTTGATGTAAATAATTTTTGGTATTAACATGGTCCGATTTGAATTTTATTTCCTACAGAATGAAGAGCAAGCCTTTTTCTATCATACTCTCAATTTTGGCCAACTTGCGCTGCAGGGTCTCAAAGGAGATAGTGTTAGTTGAAGGCTACCAAAACTGCCACACACAGACAACTTCAGCTTTATATATATAGATTTGCTACACACTACTTTCCATCCTTAATAATGAAACTTGGTAGATCCAAAAGTTAAACACACAGACACACAAGTTGAGTTTTATATATAGAGATTTCTCAACGGGGATTTCAGGGGAGAGTTTCAGGGAGTCGCTGGCGATGCATCGTGATGATCAAAAATCTGGCCCGCTAAAATTTGGTTAAAGTGATTCAAACTGCAGACTCAACGTGAAATGGTCACATTTAATTCAAAGCGTTAAAAATGTTATGAAAACAATTGGTATGTGTTCAAAAAGTCCAAAAGATTAATACGAAAAAACCCTCCAAGCTACATCCCGAAAATTCATTTCTTTGCCGAATTTCTACAATGTTTATGGCGATTCGTTTTTATATCTTGATTTTTTATTTCTCATGCAATTTACGCATGCTTGCACGCGTGGTGAACACAGTTCACGTCAAACAGCTGATTGAGTAAAGTTCACTATTCAATGCATGGGATAAGGCCTAAACAAACACATTATCGATTTTTGCACTTGCGAGATGAATTTCGGAACAGAAATAGCGCAGTTCAATTTTCATTCACCTAAACTTTAAGTGACCCATTTTTGGTGGTTATACGATTTGTTGGCTAGGAGGAGATGTGCCGCGAAGTTAAACACACAGACACACACACAGATACATACACAGACACACAAGTTGAGTTTTATATATATATAGATATATACAGTGATTCTTTCATACAGATATGGCAACTATTAGATTTATGCGTGTATGGTATGGCTGAATCTATTATAGACCATTCCAATTTATAGTTAATTTTGTTTTTCTTTAGTTTATGTATATAAGTAGCTAATGAAGTCATATTGGTGTCTGTATTTGGCTTAAATGAGTGTATATGCGCTAAAAATCTTTGCTTAAAATTACCGGAACTACCTATATATACCTTACTTTGTGAATTATTAATTATTATAATTCTACATTTGTATATTACATTAAATCTTCTACAATTGCCTTCTATTTTTTTATCTTCACAGGAGCAGTTCTTATTTTTATTATTGTATTTATGTTCAGCTATGTTGTAGCTATTATTGTTATGGTTATTTTCAGTGTGTGGTATTATTGTTGAATTTATTGTATTATTATTTGTTGTAGAATTAGATATATTTATTGTTTTTAAATTATTATTATTATATTGTGGTGTATTATCTAAGGCATTTTGTATATTTTCACTTGTATTGTATTTAGAATTTTGCTTAGGTTTTTTTAGATTAATATTCTTATTATGTATTCCCGTATTATGAGTATTACATATACTTCGATTATTGGTTCTTATCTTATCATTATTATTACTATTATTATTTTTATCACCATTGCCATCACCATCACTATTATTACTATTGTTATTGCTATTGTCATAATTATTAAGGCTATTTTTATATTTGTTAGTTTTTCTTTTATTAGAACAGGCTATAATAGATCCTATGTTTGGTGTTGTAGAGAAAGATATTTTAGTCGATGATCTATTAAATATATGATGATATTTATGATTCCTAGTTTTTTAACTATATTTAAAAACTTTTTTGCTAGACCCTTAACATTTAATGAAAATGGAGGTGTGTACCAAATAATGTCTCTCCCTCCACTCCTATTAGGTAGTTTATTACAATTATATATTGGTTTTGAGATTTGTATATTTTTCATTGAGTATTTATTATTATTATATTTAGTTCTTTGCCTATCATTATTTTTTCTAGGTTTTTTATTGTAATGTGTGGAAGTTTCTTCATTTTTTATTATTAATTTCATATTATTATTATATTTAAGGTTATCTATATTTCTTGTTTTAGTATCGTATGTATTTTTGTTTAATTCCATTTGTGCTATATACGTTTTTAGTTTAGTATCCTTTATGTATTTAATATTTTATTTCAATCCGCTAGCAGCTAAAGCTTGATTATAATAATTGGCATGATAATTAAAAAATTCTTCATTATAATATAGGTCAGATATTCTATTAGATATACTATTTATAATACTTTTAAGTAATGATCTATGATGATTAGAATTAATATTTATGTATTTAAGATATTCATTCGGTTTATGAAATAGAGAGTAGGTTGCATTATTAAGGTCTAAGGTTACGTCTAAAAAATTTGCTTTAGAATAACTTTCTTCAAATGTAATAGATAAGCCGAAATTTTTATGAAATTTATGTAATTCCTCTTTCCTTTTCCCTATTTTTCTTTTAGATCTACCGTTATAGACAAAGAGTGCGTCATCTCTATATAATCCTCCCATCAAAAATGGGAAGTAGTATTTAGTCTCATATAATAAATACAATCCTACAAGATCAGTAATTTGTGCCGAATCGGACGATCCCATTGTGGTATCAAATAAATTTAATAAACTATTATTACCGGATCGGCACCATAATTTGTCATTGAATTTAATTAGTGCTTTCCTAGCTAGTAGAATAATATAAATTTCCGAGTTTGTAATGTCAGTATGATTTTTGGCTAAAATTATAGCTTTATTTAATATAATTGGTGATATTGATTCATAATAATTGTTGATGTCAAATTGCAAAAATGATAATTTTGTCTTATTAGGAAATAAATGGAACCAGGATATTACTTCTCCTGTACTGAACCATAGGTTATAATTTAGTTTTTTCTTTAAAACAGGTATAATTCTATCTAAAATATTTTTACTTATCCTTCCGATGTCCGATTTAGTTGGACAAATTAGTCTAATAGTAGGATTAATATTAAAATCTAATGGTCTTTCATATTAAAATGTGGTGTATTTGGAGTATATATTTCCGTGCGGTCTTCGACGTCTAAGTTACGCATAATTATAGAATATTCTTTATTTATCATTTCTGAACTTGCTAGATTAGTAATTTTATAAGATTTGCATAATTCTTTATGTATAAATTCTTGATATTGAGCAGTAGTAATAGAATATAAATTTCATGTTTTATCAGAGAAAACGTGTATGTAAAGTGATTTTATAATATTGTTGACTATCGTGGTAAGATTCTTTTGGTATTTGGAATAGAATGGAGAGAACTTTACGGATTTTAACATATGTAATATGGCGTTTACAAAGTCCATTACTAGTGGATTATGTGGAGGGTTTTTATATTATTTCAGTCCATAAGTATTATTCTTTTGGTCATTTATCTTTCCTTTGTTGTCATAAAAGAATGCTTTCCATCTCATTCTTTTAATTAAATCATTTGTTTTCTGGAGTAATGTTCAAAAATATGTGTCCTTGGAAGGAATTGGTATATCTTTAAGTGAAATTCCTAGATATTGTTTTTCCATGTTTCATAAATTCAGTATTGAGTGCTCTTTATATATAGAGAGCAAAAACTCCATTTATTTATTTATATATTATACAAGAAATTCCACGTAAACCCGAAGTTTCTACCTTTAAAAACAGGGAGTTACAGCCTCTTGTGTGATTTTTTGCTACCCTTGTAACTATTTATCTATTTTTTCCGTGTTAATTGTTAACAAGGGAAAAATACACACATCTATTTATATATACTCTTTTACACTTTTAGTTGTTTCAGTCATTTGACTGCGGCCATGCTGGAGCACCACCTTTAGTCGAGCAAATCGACCCCGGAACTTATTCTTTGTAAGCCTTGTACTTATTCTATCGGTCTCTTTTGCCGAATCTCTCAGTTACGGGGACATAAACACACCAGCATCGGTTGTCAAGTGATGCCGGAGGGACAAACACAGACACACAAACACACACAGATATATACATATATACAACGGGCTTCTTTCAGTTTCCGTCTACCAAATCCACTCACAAGGCTTTGGTCGGCCCGAGGCTATAGTAGAATACACTTGCCCAAGGTTCCACGCAGTGGGACTGAACCCGGAACCATGTGGTTGGTAAGCAAGCTACTTACCACACAACCACTCATGCGCCTATATATATATATATATATATATATATATATATATATATATATATATATATATATATATATATAAGAATACAAAATGGGACAAGAACGCAAAACATCCAGACAGTTAGGTGATACAAGAAAGGGACAATAAAACAACACCCGTCCTTATTTCTTCTGTCCCTCTGCCTCTACCTGCCTCTCTTCTCTTCCCATATGACCGGTGTTCGGCCAAGTCTGACGTTTCTTTCTTGGTTCGGCCGTTGTCCATGCAACATCTATATTCTTCCCTGTGCCTGTGTAATCTTATATCCCTGCCGAAAGTCTTTACTTCCACACACGCCAGCTTAATTTAATTCGTCCTAGTCGAAAGACACCATTTGTTGTGTCCTGTTATTTGTATTTCTGTAACTTTCTCCGTTTTTTCCGTCTTTGTTTTCGTATACATTCGCTCCTTTCTTCCAAGAAATCTAATGCGTTATATATATATATATATATATATATATATATATATATATATATATAAGCAAGGAAAAAATTGTAAAAAGGCAGAATGCTAAATTGAAAGAAAATTTTTATGAAAATGGGTGTTTGGAAAAAGTTTTTGAAAAATTGATAAAATATACATATATATATTAATTCAAACCGGTTTTCGTCATAATGTGACTTTTCAAGAATTGTAAGGAAAAAATTTTTTTTTTAAATGAGGAGGGTGAAAAAAGGAAATTACATTGTTTTTTGCAAAAAAATAATAATAAATATATACAAAAATTAAAAATAGGTACTCCGATACATTGTAAAGTTTTTCTGTATCTTGAGTTTAATGATTGTTCACGAAAAAATTACCTTGAAGTATTGAGATCCAATGGGATTAAATCCATGTGTTGTTTAATTTAATTAAGGGTGTCTCTTCAGTGGATGGCAAAACAGGAAGTAGTAGTCCAGTTCCTGTGTTGTGAATAAGGGGAGACAACTCTTTTGGTTTTTAAACTCTTCAATTTGTGTTTGTCAATTTTTTGTAATAAAGGGTGTTAATAAATCTTAAATTATAAAATTATCTTTTTAGCTTCATTTGCATTATCTTTTTTATTAACATTCAGATTTTAACACTTTATTTATATTATTTTCTAATTATATAAATTTGCATAAACCAATTTATAATTACATTTCAGATTGTTATGTCATATATAATAAAAATGACAGTAATAATAACAACGATAATAATAATGATATTTAAAGAATATAAGTTTTAGCTTGAAGTGATGACTGCATGGTATCCTTATATATTTGTGTTAGTCCATCCATGAAGAATGAGGTAGAGAAAAGAGAAGTATGATCAACGAGGAGTTTGCATATTAAGATGCGTTTTGAATTTTACAATAAAGAGATTTTCCTTGTTAATTCTCTCCTGTGTGGTGATCCCGTCTTTACATTGGTAGAAGGGGAATATGTAAAATTTGGGATTTTTGTCTTTAGCGCATGAGTCTATGTGGTCACTCAGTGGGATTTGCCGGTATTCCGGGAGATTTATTTGTTCTTTATGCACCGCTACTCGTATTACGTAACGGGAGGCTCGTTTGTCCAACATAATTATTGTTGGCAAACAGCGCATGTGAGAACGTAGATAAGGTTCTCGGAGGAACAGAAGTTAGTCTTGATTTTAAACTTCGTTCCTTGTTTGAAGATAAAAAACAAATTAATCTCCCGGAATTCCGGCAAATCCCACTGATTTGTAATATTCTTTTTTCCCCTCCTCACATTAAAAAAAAAAAAAATTCCTTACAATTCTTGAAAAGTCACATTATGACGAAAACCGGTTTGAATTAATATATATATGTATATTTTATCAATTTTTCAAAAACTTTTTCCATACACCCATTTTCATTAAAATTTTCTTTCAATTTAGCATTCTGCCTTTTTACAAATTTTCCTTGCTTATCATTTCTCCACGTGCGGTCAACACAACCCCACCATTTATTGATCTATATATATATATCTATATATATATAGATATATATATATAGCGGCTACGTACATTTTGGTCTCTTGTGTGTAAGTAATATATATATATATATATATGTATATATATACACACACACATT
Organism: Octopus sinensis; assembly: GCF_006345805.1. Classification (NCBI taxonomy): domain Eukaryota; kingdom Metazoa; phylum Mollusca; class Cephalopoda; order Octopoda; family Octopodidae; genus Octopus; species Octopus sinensis. The sequence goes on along the minus strand of NC_043005.1, from coordinate 88,263,494 downwards.
ATATGTATGCATATCTATGTGTGTGCGTATTTTTATGTTGGTGTTTGTCCCCCACTACCTGTAACTTAGCAGTTTGGAAACAGAGACTGATAGAATAATACCAAGCTTGCAAAAATAATAAAAAGTCCTGAGGTTGATTCATTTGACTAAAAATACTTGATAGCAATGCCCCAGCATCGCCACAATCTACTGACTGAAATAAAAGATGGAAGATAAATAGCAATAAAAATGCAAACAAACCAACACCGTTCTCACTCTCGCCATCACTATATCTGCCTCATTTCCATTACTTGGGATCGCTTCCCCCTCCTCCTCTCATGTTATATTTCTTACTGTTCTGCTTTCTCTCTCTCTCTCTCTCTCTCTCTTCCTCTTTACCAAAGAGAAAGATAAGAAACACTGAATAAAGAAGAAAATAATATCTTTCTTTCTTTCGGTGCTATGTCCTGAATGTAGGACATGGGCAATCTTGTCCCCCCACCCTCCACGATTCCCTTTTCTTTGTTTTCTGTATAACAGTTCCACTTCTTCCTGATGTTTAATGTCTCGTTCTTCCAAACCAGTTCTTCCAGCTTCACATCCATAACATCCTTCTCCTTCTTCGCCTTCTTTTCCCTTCAATCTTTCCAGTCATCACTAAATTTTCCCTGGGCCCTCTTTCCTTATCACATGACAAAGAAGTCTCTGTTATTTGGCCCTTATCTCATGAAGCAGTATCCTATTTACTGCAGCCTCACTCGTCACTTCTTCATTAGATACTTTGTCCATGCTATCCTCGATATTTTCCCTAAGGACCACATTTCACAGCTCTCCAAATACCTTAAACCATGCCCCCCACAAATGTATTTTTCTGTTTTGCATTATCGACACCAACACTTGTTCACAAATTCATACATCTCTAATTTTGCGAAAGCTACTCTCACTCAACTATTTGTCTTTCTCTAACTTTGTCACTGACAGGCGATGGGTACAGTTTGAGGGAGATTAGGTTCCTTTTTCTGAAAATAAATTCACAACGTATTTGGCTAATTAACATATTTTTACAGAATGAAAAGAAAAAAAATTATAATTATCGAGAGAAAGAAAAAACTCATAACTCCAAGAAAACAAAGAAAAGGAAAGAGTGGTGGCGGTGGTGATGGTGGGGGATTAAGCAGCAGAAAATGGTGGGTGGGGAGTAACAGGTTGTACATCCCAGACCAAATGGCGAGTTTAGCCATGTCTGGTGGACATGATTGCAAAGGCACTGCCACAGAGAATGGCCAGGGATACGCTCTGTTGCAACCAACCAACCACACGGTGCTCATTTCTGAGATTGGCCATCCTGATTTTATGGAGGAAATCATCCATGCAAGGTCTGAGAACAGCCGAGGTCTCTCCTGCAACCAGAACAAAACTGATAGCGGCCGCTCAGGCTCCTGTATTTGTGTTATGGGCAATTCTTCCTTGTGAGATGGCAAATGATAATATAGTTTGATGGGGGTAGGTTGTTTTGTAGTGTCTGAATGCAAAGGCGGGCATACTTAAAGATAATTCATACACACAAATGAAAAGATGCTGAAGACTATTGTGAAATAGGAGAACAGATGTTTTATTCCATTAGAAATATTAAATTGACCATACCAGATCAAAACAAAACAAGAGATTGGAAACAACAACAACAACAGTAATTACAAGAAATTCCATGGCATCATAATGTTTGGCGTTGTTTATATTTATGAAGAAATGGTCGTGAGAAGAATTTCTGAAATATTTCAAATAACAAACAATGCAAGCAAAGAATGATGTGTATGTCTATTTATAATGTGTGTGTGTGTATGCGTGCGTGAGAGAGAGAGAGAGAGAGAGAGGGAGGGAGAGGGAGAAAAGGGATGTGGTGAGTTATGTATTTGTGAGAGTCTAAAAAAATCATCTCGTGTGGATTCATCAGACAACAATTCCTGTTTGTTGAAATAGAAAAAAAGGTCTTTGTAGAGATTTTATTTAGATTTTTGAGGCAAACGAAAGTTCCAGTGAGAAAATATTAGCACTGGCAGAAGGATGATTGATGTGGATCTGAGAGGTTCAGGTTTCAAGTCATTATTGAAATAAGCCTCTTTCAATTGATGCTTATGGATTCTGCTCATCTATTTACACGAAGAATAAAATTCTTAGGAGTCTGATGAAGTACTTTGAAGGGACAAAAGTTGAGTGATAAGGTGCTTGAATTGGACCCTTAATTCAACCCTTACGGAAAAACACAGGTGGCCGGTCGCTGGCAAATGTTGGGTGGCACATTTATGGGAATCATCTAGACACTGTTTGGATGGTCGTCAGGATTTGACATGGTTTAACATAAGGGGTGAAATGTTGCAGTGTGGACATGCTTTTCTCTTTCCACTGTCCAGTCTACCCTCTATGTTCTTGTGGTAGCCATTGTGAAATGGGAAAGGTGGACTTGGTCAGAGCTTGACAGTTGCTCTTCCTCTATACTGTATCACTTGTTGTGTGCATCAAAACGTGGTTCTTGCAATGTGTGTGTGTGTGTGTGTGTGTGTGTGTTGTAGTGGTTCTATTGTTCTTGCTAATTGTATTGTAGTGAGTGTTTAGCCTCAAATCAGTCTTCATAGACTGAAGATCAAAGGCATTTATTGTTGTTGATGGTGGTGTTTGTGTTGATGATAACCAATCCTATCTTCTCAGACAAACAGAGAAGTTACCCTTGGCAGATCCTCTACAGGTTTTCTTCACCTACTTAACCCTTATGAAATTATTCTATTTATATTATTATCATTACTATCATTGCTATTGTTGTTGTTTTCTATGTAGTAGTAGTAGTTGTTATTATTAGAATTATTATTGTAATCATTATTATTATTATCATCATCATTATTATTATTATTATTATTATTATTATTATTATTATTATTATTATTATTATTATTATTATTATTATTATTATTATTATTATTATTGAGTGAGAGAGCAGTGCATGCCATCAAAGTGACACGAGTAAAATATACGAAGCCCAGTATGCCCATTATGACTACCCGTCGGATAAGGGTACACTAGGCACATGCAGCACAACCGTATATTCGTGACATGGTGATCTCATATCAAGATAAACAGCGCATGATCTTGCAGGTGGGGCCCAGTTAGAATTTTCTGCTGGTCGAGTAACCCATCCCGTTCAAAAGGTCCCTGAATAAGGGTTGTTAAAGGATGTTGAACGAGGCGCCCCTGTTTCCAGAGATGAATTATTCAAACACCAAAGAATCTCTCTCAACACATGGCTGTGATGTTCCCCCACTACTTCTGCTCATGATCTCAGATGCACATATCGTCAGCCACTAAAGGACATGTTCAACTGGTTAAGGTCAAACAACTGACAAGCAAATGTGTGGTAACGAGCAGAATATTTTCTGTAGCCCATCTTTTATACCAAGACAAAACAATGTACATGATAACACTTCCAATCAGTTAAGATCAGAAGCCAGGAGAGCCACTGCCTGGTACTGCATCAGGGCATTTTTATTATTATTATTATTATCATTATTATTATTATTATTATTATTATTATTATTATTATTATTATTATTATTATTATTATTATTATTATTATTGTTGTTGTTATTATTATTATTATTATTATTATTATTATTATTATTATTATTGTTATTGTTGTTGTTGTCGTTGTTACTATTATTATTATTATTATTAGCATCATCATCATCATCATCATCATCATCATCATATTATTATTATTATTATTATTATTATTATTATTATTATTATTATTATTATTATTATTATTATCATTATTATTATCTTCTTCTTTGAATTTCGTTTCCAATTCTTGCTGAGTGTCTTCCCAGCACCTAGAGCAAAGAAACTCATTGTATACATTGGCAGGCCATCAAAATAAACACATCAGATTGTTCATTTACAAAGTCATGAGATAGAAAAAAGGGAAGAAAGACAGGGGAAAGAAGTAGATTAAAGAAAAAAATGAAAAAGAGGAAACAAAGACAATAAAAGGGAAAAAGAAAAGGAAAGAGCAACAATCTTCTTCTCAATACTTGTGACCAATTACCAGTTAAGACAATCTTTTGCACTTCCTGCAAAGGTGGTAAGCCAGGGATTATCCACAAATCACTTTCAGTTACCTTTTTAATCATTTCAAGTTCTCCTACAATTACTGGTATTGTAACTGTCTTGAGATGCCACATTTTTTTCAGTTTCAATCTGGAAATATTTCCTGGGCTTATCAAGCCTTTTTTTGCCGTGGTATTATGATCACAAGGTATGCTCATGTCAATCAGTGAACAGGTCTTATTGTTTTGGTCTTTCAACAACAATATCTGGTTAATTAACTTTGATGGTCTGGTCTTTACATACTGGAAAGTCCCAAAGGACCGTTACGTTTTCTCCCTCAGTTCCAGCTTCTGGATGGTGCTTATACCATTTGTCAGCATCTTCGATTTGATAATTCTGACATGTTAACTAGTGTAGATATTAACCAACTCTGTCATGTTTAGATTTATACTCTACTGGTGCTAAAACCTTACACCCAAAGATAAGGTCGTCCACTGTTTCAATCCCATCGTTGCAGTTCGGCATTTTGGGTCTGCACTATTTTTCAATACATTGGTTTGATCGTTCCAGATCAATAAGCTCATCATCGTCATCACCACCATCATCATCATCATTATCATCATCATCATCATTATCATTATTAGCGCAGCAAGTTGGTTGATTTGTTAGCACACTGGACAAAATGTTTAGTGGCATTTTGTCTGTTTTGAGTTCAAATTCTGCCAAGGTTGACTTTGTGTCAAGGAAATAAGTATCAGTTAAGCACTGGGGGTCAATGTAACCGACTAGACACCCCACTCCCTCAAAGATTCAGGTCTTGTGCCTACAGTAGAAAGGATTATTAATATTCTTTTCATATTTTAGCACAAGGCCAACAATTTCAGGGATGGAGTTAAGTCGATTGCATCGATCCCAGTGTACAACTGGTACATATTTTACACACCCTGAAATGATGAAAGGCAAAGTCAACACTGGCGGCATTTGAACTCAATGCAAACATTATTTACATTATTTACATTTGATGGATATTTGTCCTCATCTTGTTTGTTGTTAACACAACGTTTCGGTTGACGTATCCTCCACTGGAAAATACGAAAACTAAACGAAGCAGCGCATATGCTCGGACATAATAACGTCCTAAGCAGACCGTGTGCAGATATGACTAGCATATGGGAACCGGTTTTAAGGAAGGATAGGAAATATTGCCCTAAAATTCGCTCCATAATTGCCCACGGACATATGGCGTAGTGGTTAAGAGCGCGGGCTACAAACCCCAAGATTCCGAGTTCGATTCCAGGTAGTGACCTGAATAATAATAATAATAATAATAACATCGGAATGAGAACCTAGGTTCGAAATTCCCCCAGGACACCTGATGAAGGCTAGAAAGTATATAAGCTGAAACGTTGTGTTAACAACAAACAAGATGAGGACAAATATCCGTCAGATGTAAATAATGTAAATAATATACGTAATTCCTCATCTCTCTGTATTATCACAATGTAAAGACAGACAAAATGTCGCAAAGCATTTTCCTGGCGCACCTACAGTTCTGACAGCTCACTGCCTCAAGGATTATTATTATTATTTTTTTTTATATGTATTATTGATTTGTATTTCCTATAATGTAATGATACATGTGTAACATGGAATTAAAGTGCGCTAATATATATATATATATATATATATATATATATATATATATATATATATATATATATATATATATATAAGCGTGTGTATATGTATATATAATTTTGTATATATATTGGGTTGTCCGGAAAGTTCGTGCGGATTTATAGTAGCTTACCATTCGACTTATTTTAGAACATAGTTGAGTCCATAAAATAGGATTTGATTACACCTCCATTTAGAGCACAGTTTAAGCTATCTTTTCGTGGAAGAATGTTTATGTTCTTAGAACTTGTGTTAATTCTGTAACCTCTTAAAATGGAAGATAAGAAAGTTCATTTTCGGCACTCGATGCTTTTCTTTTTCCGTAAAGGGAAAAATGCCTCACAAGCAACCAATGAAATATGCGCAGTTTACGGTGATGTTTCTTTATCCGAAGGAACTGTACGTAAGTGGTTCGCAAGGTTCCGAGCTGGAGATTGTAGCCTTATTGATAAAGAGCGATCAGGCTGACCATCCACTACAGATGATGACCAAATCAAGTCATTAATTGAGAATAACCCACATTGCACAACCCGACAATTGGCAGAAAGCCTCAACCTATCAAAACCCGTCTTTCATGAGCACCTGGTAAAGCTTGGGTACACAAATCGCTTCGACGTTTGGGTACCATATGAGTTGAATGAGAAGAAACTTTTGGATCGCATTTCCACCTATGATTCGCTTTACAAACGGAATGAAAACGCACCTTTTAAAAGCAAATTGTGACAGGTGATGAGAAATGGATTATCAAACGAAATGTTCAGAGAAAGCGATCCTGGAGTAAGCGACATGAGCCACCCTTAGCCACCCCGAAAACGGGTCTTCACCCTAAAAAAGTCTTGCTTTGTGTTTGGTGGGATTGGAAAGGAATTCTGTACTATGAGCTTGTCCAAAGTAACCACACAATTAATTCTGAGAAATACTGTACACAAGTGGACGAGTTAAAAGCAGCAATTCAAGAGAAACGTCCAGAATTGGCCAACAGGAAGGGTGTTGTTTTCCAATATGATAATGCAACACCTCACGTTTCTTTGGGAACCAGACAAAAATTGCTGCAGCTCGGCTGGGATGTGTTACCCTACCCTTCATATTTACCAGATATTGCTCCTTCGGATTTCCACTTATTCAGGTCTCTGCAGAATAGTCTTAATGTTAAAAATTTCAATTCCTTAGATGACGTAAAAAGATACCTTGATGAATTCTTTGCCATGAAACCACCTCAATTCTGGGAAGAGGGTATTTTCAAGTTAAAGGAAAGATGGAGCCGCATTGTGCAGCAAAATGGTTCATATTTGGTTGATTAAAAATGTAATGGCAAGTATTTATTGACCTTTTTTTTCCATTAAAAACCGTCACGAACTTTCCGGACAACCCAATATATATGTTTATCCTTGTCTTTATAATTTATGAGCATATTATGTTTGCATATGTATACCCGTGGTTAAACATAGGTAATATACCGCTACTGTAATGGATATTTCTATCCCTTAGGGCGGTTATTTTAAACTCTAACTCAACTAACATTTTAATATATATATATATATATATATATATATATATATATATATATATATATATATATATAACATTTTATATGTATATCTTTCACGTCTCCCCTCCAAGGAGTAGAGTCCCGGTTCTCTCATTCTCTTCCTGTAGCCTATGTATTTTACTGACTCTATCTTCTTTGTGTAGTGGCGTTGGATCGGTTCTAGTTCCGCAATTAGTTTTACACTCTGTGGGGACCACAGTTGGGAGCAGCAGTAGTCCAGACGAGTGCGGACAAAGGTTCTCCAAAGCAGAAGCATTGTGTCTCTGTTCCTGGTCCTGAAGGATCTAAGGATCCAACCTGCCACCCACCTGCATAGTGTTGCCGTCTGAGCGCATGGAAAGTTGCTCACGTGGATTCCCAGGTCACGCACCGATTCTAACCCTGGGATTACATTGCCTGCTAGTCCCGTGTACTTCAGCTGTAGTTTGTGGGCTGATAGCGGAGTGTCATTGAACTGCATATTATTCTCATCAGCCCATTTATATTTTGCGTTCTTTCTGCAGTCTTAGGATGTCAGTAGGATCCTTGACCACCTTGTGATACTTATGTATTGTCAGGATAGCTGGTGAGTGTGGCTGACTCTATGGCTGAGGGTATGTCCGAGAGAGCAACCACAAACAATAGTAGTCCCAGCATTATTCCCTGGGGCAATGGTTTTGCAAGAGCTTTCTTACGTGTTTTTAACAGAATTGCTGGGAGTCCATCTGGGCCTGTTGCAGAAATTGGGTTTAGCTCTTCAATGGCCGACAATACATCCTGTTCTTTTCGACTCTAGGCACAAGGCCCGAAATTTTGGGGGAGGGGGCCAGTCGATTAGATCGACGCCAGTACGCAACTGGTACGTAATTTATCGACGACCCCGAAAGGATAAAAGGCAAAGTCGACCTCGGTGGAATTTGAACTCAGAACGTAGCGGCAGGCGAAATACCGGTAAGCCCTTCGCCCGGCGTGCTAACGTCTCTGCCAGCTCGCCGCCTTCAATACATCCTCTTCTGTAATGTTAGTGTAATTGATGGTCGCCTTTTTCTTTTGTAGGTTAGAGGTGTTGAAGAATTCAAGTCTGCTTTTTTCATGTTTTCTAGTGGGGAGGTGAAAACACTTTGGAATTTTTTATTGATTGCTTCACTTATCCACTTAGGGTCTGCAATCAGTGAGCCCTTTTCATCAAACAGTGACCCTACCCTGTATCGTACTGAGGCAGACTCTTTTGTGAACTTGTAGGAGGTTTTAGGGTTGCTTTTTATATTTTCCATCGCCCTGGCTTCTCTGTTCTTTTTCTTTTGCATGGGAGAGTCTGATTTTATTCTCAGTCTCTAAGAGCGGCATATATAAAGACACACACACGCGCACGCACGCACACACACGCACGCACACACACACACACACACACACACACACACGCACACACACACACACACACAAACATACACACACACAAACATACACACACACACATATTTTTTATCAGTTTCAGCCAAATGCTGCGGCCATGCTGGGACACCGCCGTTTTGCTTCACTGTTATTATTGCGAGCCTTCTCTAATATTTGGCATTTGGTGAATAAAGGAGTTTGAAGTCACTACCCTCATTTGCACCACTTGCCGCGAGGTAGGTTCATCTGGGACCCTCGACAGGAAGAGGTCCAGTTTTGATTTAAAAACACCTATATCCACTTTGTGTAGGTCCCTCAGGCTCTTTGGGAGAATATTAAAAAGCTGTGGACCCCTGAAATCCAGGCTGTTGCAGAAGCTGGTCCTGAAGCGCGATGGCATTGTTGGGATATTTGGCACTATGCAGTGGCCACCCGATATGGCATTTGTGCAGCTTTCAATGCATGCCAAAATTTGGCACAATTCCTTCCAGTATCTTCCTGATCTATATTACTGCATACCTCTCTCGCCTTCGCTCCAGGGAGTAGAGTCTTAACTGTTTCAGTCTTTCCCAGTAGCTGAGTTGCTGCAATGAGACAGTCTTCTTCGTGAAGCTTTGCTGGATTGCTTCAAGGTCTGCTGCTAATTTTACAATGTTGAGTGACCATAGCTGGGAGCAATAATCCAGGCGGCTGAGGACGAATGTCCTCCAGAGGGCCATCATAGTTTCCTTCTCTCTCGTTCTGAATGCTCTCAGGATCCATCCAGCCTGTCGTCCGTATTATGTCGTCATCCTGGTAATGTGCATTTGAAAAGAGCTATCATCACTCATGTCGATACCCAGTTTCCTCACTGATTTAGGCTCTGGGATTGTGATCCCCTGTGGACCAGTGTAACTTGTAAGTTTTATATTCAGTTTTGGACGCTGGTAGCTCAGGGCTTGGAATTTTTCAGCATGAAATTGCATATTATTGACCTCAACCCATCTGTAAGTCGAGTCCAACTCCTGTTAAATGTGTGCAACATCGCTGGGGTTCTGTATTTTCTGCGAGACTTTCGTATCTTCTGCGTAGCTAGCAAGGGTGGTTATGCGGGCAGCTGAGGGCATATTTGAGAGGGCCACTATGGAAAGCAGTGGTCTTAGGGCAGTACCCTGTGATACACCACTCACTATTTGTGTTTTCTTTGAGGTGGCTGCATTGGCCACTACTGCCTGACATCTATCTTCCAGAAAGTCATGTAACTACTCTCCAAGTTTTCCAGCCATGCCAAAATCACGTAGTTTGTGACATATCGTACTAGGATCCACTTTATCAGTAAGTTGTTTCCTTCAGGGAATGTGATTAGCTTCCCTCTGACTATCCGTTCCATGACTTTGCTGATGTGTGAAGTCAGAGAGATAGGCCTATAGTTTTTCGCATCTGCTCTGCTTCCTCCTTTATGGATTGAGCATATTATTCCCTCATTCAGTTTGCTTGGCACCCTGCCATTTGCAAGAAAGCTCTGAAAGAGAATCTGTAGTGGTTTCGCAAGAGCACGCTTACACGATTTGAGGAGGCTTGCTGGGAAACCACCAGGACCAGCAGTTGAGATTGTGTCTACCTCATCTATGGCTAGTAGTATATCTTTTTCACTAATGTCAATGTAATCCATCGCAACTGCCTCGCTGGTTATAGGTGAGGCGGCAAAGAGATCCATTGGTTCGTTCACTTGTCTGTTTTCCAACAGGATGGTAAAGACACTTTTGAATTGGTCATTCAGTACCCCACTGATCCTGGTTGGACTATCTGTGGGGGAGCCAACCTTTTGGAAGATGGGTCCTCGTTTGCAGCGTACCTATTGAGTCTGTTTCTTTGGCATAATGAAAGAAGGCCATTGGGTTTGACCTAATGTTTTTTATAAGATTAGAAAGAATTTCTAAAACATATCAAGTCATATAAGAGATGACTTATATATGTTAAATCACTGCCAGAAAGGGTCGAGGAGGAAACAGTCATGGTATCATTCGATGTGATTAATTTATACACCAACATATCTCATAGTTATGGAATAGAAGCAATTCGTTCCTGACTGGACAAATATCCAGAAGAAATACTAAAATGGATCAACAAAGACTTCATAATCGAATCAATTAAATTCATCCTCCAAAACAACCATCTCATGTTTGACACGTATGTTTATCGCTAAAAATCTGGAATTGCAATGGGAACCAAGGCAGCCCCAACCATTGCCAATCTAACAATGGGATATTTAGAAATAACAAGAGTCATTTTCAAAATTTGGTAACACTCTCCCCTAGTACATAACAGAAAATTGGAAAAGATTTTGGGACGACTGCTTCATCCTCTGGAATGAAAACATAGATAAGCTCCTGGAGTTCAAAAGACTTTTCAGTAACATTAACACCAATATAAAATTCACAATGGAACATAACCGAGAGGGACTCCCATTCCTAGACATACTGATTTAAAAAATAAACAGAGAAATAGAAAAGGACATTTTTTATAAGACCACATACGCTAAATAATACTATTTAGCTCATGTCACCTTCAACAAATATCCCCTTCAACCTAGAAATGAATCAACAAAAAAAAAAACGTTCTTTTATAAAACACACACAAAACAGTATTTAACCTTTTTAAAGATTTTAGTAACATTATATTAGGAGTCATTTTCAAAATTTGGAAACCCTCTCTTCCAATACATAAAAGAAAATTGGAAAAGATTTTTGGACAATTGCTTCATCCTCTGGAATGAAAACATAGATAAGCTCCTGGAGTTCAAAATACTCCTCAATAGCATTAACACCGACATACAATTCACAATGGAAAACAACCAAGAGGGACTCCCATTCCTAGACATACTGATTTAAAAAATAAACAAAGAAGAAATAAAAACAGACATTTTTTACAAGGCCACAATATTATTTAGCTCATGTCACCAGCGACATATCAAAACAAATATCCCCTTCAACCTTGCAAGAAGGATTTGCAGCATAGTGTCCGAAAAATACCAGAGAACTAAGATTGCAAGAGCTTAAAAACGTACTGAAGTAGAGGCACTACCCACCTCACCTCATAAACGAAGGAATTAAACGTGCAAAATCGATTAATATTAAAACATTAAGAAAAGCCAAACACAACAATACACCTACCCTTAAAACACTATCTTATGTCTCCACATACAACCCCAGAAACAAAGAAGTATTCAATATCATCGCCCAAAATCTCCCAATACTCTATAAGGACCCCATACTTAAGGAGATTGTATGTAACCATAAAAGCATTTAGAGCAGCAAACAGCTTAAGATACTGAAGAAAATTCTTACCAATGACAAAATATCCTCTAGAACAACGAACGCAAGAATTGTAAAGTCTGGTTGCCCTAATTGTGGAACATGTCCTAATCTGTTAGAAGGATCGGAATTCCATTTCAGACTAGGACAAATATTCAAGATCAAATCCAACTTCACTTGCGCCTCCGAAAACCTCATTTATATGATTAGAGGCTCGGGCTATCATCGAAATTATATTGGCTCAACAGGAAATTCGATCCGAAAGAGATGTACGGTCCACAGACAACACATTTCCTCCCCACAATGTCGCCAAATATACCTCAGTTAACACATTGACGAATGTGCAGAACGATTACAACCACAATTCGAAATTTTCCCTTGGACAGGAAATGGAACAATGAACCAACGTGAAATTTTGCTTTAAACTTGGGAAGTCTACTACAGAGAAATCAAGCATACTTCTGCAAGCTTATGGCAATGACGCAATGGGTCGTACGCAATGCTTTGAGTAGTAGAATCGTTAGCACGCCAGGCGAAATGCTTAGCAGTATATCGTCTTCCGTTACGTTCTGAGTTCAAATTCCACTGAGGTCGACTTTGCCTTTCGGGGTCGATTAAATAAATACCAGTTACGCAATGGGGTCGATCTAATCGACTTAATCCCTTTGTCCTTGCTTGTCCCTTCTATGTTTAGCCTTCTGTGGGCAATAAAGAAGTAAATGCTTTGAGTGGCATGGGTGCTTCAAAAGTGGAAGAAAGTTCTTGGAAGACGACGAGCAATTTGGAAGACCTGTCATGAGCGGCACCCTGGGAAATGTGGAAAACATTTATCAGCTTATGCATGAGGATTGTCGGAGGAGAATCATCGACATTGTTGATGTTGTTGATCTATTGTATAGGTCCATGGAGGCAGTCCTAACGTCTGAATTGAACATATGATGTGTCTCTGCCAAGTTTGTTCCTGCCTGATGACCACTGAGTATAAAGAATCTCGTTCCGAAGCCTGTCCAGATGTCCATCTGCTGAATCCAACCTTCGTGTTGAGGATCATCACAAGAGTTGGGTCTGTGGGGAATGACTCTGAGACAAAGCAGCAGTCATCTCAACGCAGCCATCTCTTCTTTACGATTAAGGCAGCAGTCTTTACGATTAAAGACGGCATGACAGAGCTGTACCTCAATCAAGAACATGCTCATCGTTTTTTCCGACATTCACAGTATTATGCATCGAGAATTCATCCCCCAAGGCCTGGCTGTTGAACGAGAGTTTTACTGTGAGGTTCTGAAGTGTTTCAAGGAGGACATTCAGCGATAGCAAATGGATCTGTGGAGCGTGAACAATTGAATTCTTCACGATGACAGTGCACCATGTCATTGAGTTCTCACTTCTGAGTTTCTCACCCAAAAACATGGTATCGCTTCCGCACTCGCCATATTCACCAAATATAGCACCTGCAGACTTCCATCTCTTCCCCAACATGAAAATGCAGCTGAAACGTTAGGAAAAAGATTTCCTCCAATGCATAAACTTCACATTGAAGTGTTCAAGATATTCAAACATGAGGCGTTGGAATATTGTAGAAGTAAGAAACAAACTTAAGCAAATGAAGTTCATCATCATCATTATCGTTTAACATCCGATTTCCATGCTAGTATGGGTTGGACGGTTCGACTGGGGTCTGGGAAGCACCAGGCTCCAGTCTGATCTAGCAGAGTTTCTACAGCTAGATGCCCTTCCTAACGCCAACCACTCCGTGAGTGTAGTGGGTGCTTTTTACGTGCCACCGGCATAGGTGACAGGGGAGGCTGGCAACGGCCACGATCGGTTGGTGCTTTTTACGTGCCACTGGTACGGAAGCCAGTCAAGGCGGCGCTGGCATCGGCCACGTTCGGATGGTGCTTTCTACGTGGCGCCGGCACGGGTCTCACAACTACAAATTCTATTTGATTCTTATTTTGATGTTGATGTACTTGATTCAGTAGGACTCCTCAAGCACAGCAGGTCGCCATACGATCCAAGGTAAGCACAGCAGGTAGATTGTCCTACGATCCAAGGTAATTTGAATGGGCAGGGGCTGGTTATGTGAAGCTGGTGTAGATACTCCGTGGACTCACTTTATTTGTCGGGTCTTCGCAATAACAGCATATCTCCAGAGGTCTCGGTTTTTCGGCATTGCCTCTGTAAGGCCCAACGTTCAAAGGTCATGCTTGACCACCTCATCCCATGTCTTTCAGGGTTTACCTCTACCCCGGATTCCTTCAACTTTTTGGGAGTGGCACTTCTTCACACATCTCTTCTCATCCATCCGTAGTACATGACTATATCAGCGCTAACGTCTCTCTTGCACACCACATCCGAGGCTTCTTATGTCCAACATTTCTCTCAGGGCGCTTACACTGTCGTGCATGGACACTGGCATTACACATCCAGCGGATCATGCCAGCTTCATTTCTTTCGAGCCTACGCATGTCCTCCACAGTCACGGCCCATGTTTTACTGGTGTGAAGCATGGCAGTTCGCATACATGCATCGTACAATTTACCTTTCACTCTGAGCGAGAGATTCTTTATCACCAGTAGGAGTAGAAGCTTTCTAAACTTTGCCCAGGCTATTCTTATTCTAGTGGTGACACTCTGAGCATCCACTAACTTGGTCACCTAGGTAGCGGAAACTATCAACTACTTCTAGTTTATCCCCCTGGAGTGTGATGGAATCTGTTTTCGGAGCATCTGTGCTGTCTATTGTCCTTGTGCATCTGCCGCACACGAAAACTATCTTCTCGGTTAATCTTCCTTTGATGTTGCTGCGCCTCTTATGTGTCCATAGCTTACACCTTTTCTACAGATCGAGCAGGGCCACATACCTGAGGGAAGTGTGTGCGATGAGTTCGCCTTCTTACTTACTAGAACTTTGGCCTTTGCTACATTGAATCTAAGGCCTTTTGATTCTAAACTTTGCTTCCACACCGGAAATTTCTTGTCTAGTTCCGGTAGTGACTCTGCTATGAGGGCCAGATCGTCACCTAGAGGAACTCCCAGGGCCAACTCGTCTTGAAATCCTCTGTTATTGCCTGAAGGACTACGATAAATAAAGGAGGACTGAGGGCTGAACCTTGGTGGACCCCTACTTCTACCCGGAATTCTTCACTATACTCATTGCCAATCCTAAACTTACTAAAAGGCCTCTCTGTATAGTGCCTGTACAGCCCTTATTAACCATCCGTCAATCTCCAGTTTCTGCATCGCCCACCAGATAAGGGATCGGGGAACCTTGTCAAAGGCTTTCTCCAAGTCCACAAAAGCTAAGTATAGGCGTTTATCTTTAGCTAGTTATTTCTCCTGCAGTTGTGGAACCAGGAATATGGCATCAGTGGTACTTCTATCCGGCACAAAACCGAACTGCATCTCATCTAGGCAGACTCTCTCCCTAATCAGATAGGCTCTGACCCTCTCTATGACCTTCATCACCTGATCCAGCAGTTTGGCACCCCTGTAGTTATTTCTATCTAGAGCATCACCTTTACCATTGGAGCAGTTGACTATGGTGCTGCTACGCCAGTCATTAGGTATGACTTCATTATGAACTACCTTGCTTACAATGCAGGTGACTAGGCCATAGCCCACATCACCAGATGTTTTAAGCATTTCAGCAGTGATTCCTGATGGGCCGGGGGCCTTTCCTTGCTTCATACTCTTAATTGCTTTATTTACCAGGAAGCTGTCTATTCGGATAGCTGGTCCCTTTACTGGGTCAACACTTGGCAGGCTCTCCTCCTCCCATTCATTCTCCACATTCAGCAGTCTCTCATAACGGCTTCTCCAAGTCTCTTTCTTTTCAAAAACATTGAAAGCAAGTGCACCATCATCCAAGCGGACACATTTCTCTCCCGTGACTTCACAATTTTCTCTCACACACACACTGTCTTGCAATCCGAAATACTTCAGTTCTTTGGTCCTCACGTCGCTGGATATTGACAAACTTCTTTTCCTCTTCGCCCTTGGCTATGTATACCTGCAGCCTAGGCTCCCTTTTGGCTACCTAGTACAGTTCCCTGCTACCTCCACCCTTCCAGGCTTTCCAGGTTTGTTTCTTTGCCCTAATGGCTTTGTCTACCGTACTATTCCACCACCAGGTCTGGAAGGGACTTTGCATAAACCACAGATTTGGTCTGTGGCACTCAGCAAGCTGTCACCTAGGAATTTCCAGCTTTCTTCTATGTCCGATGTCTGTAGCTCCTCCTCCCTCTCCTGAAATTTCTTGATGAGGATGTCCCTAAATCTCTGAACATGTGAAGGGTTCTTTGGCTTCTAAATCCTTCTTTTTTGGATTTGTCTGCTTCATGGTATCCATCCTTCTGCCCTCGAGCCTAAAGCCACTAATGACTAGCCTATGCTGGGGGGTACATTCTTCACACTGGAGGGTCTTTGTATTTAAGAGCAACCCTGTGTCCCGCTGTCTGGTGAGGATGAAATCAATCTGGCTAGCAGAGTCCCCCGATTGATAGGTTATCAGATGGCTGTCTGGCTTTCTGAAGTTAGTGTTGCAGATTAAAAGGTTACATGCATCACAGAACTCCAGTTGCCTGGTTCCCTCATCGTTTCGGGTGCCAATTCCATGGTCACCATGTACCCCAGTGAAGATACCAGATTGCTGCCCAACATGCCCATTAAAGTCTTCAGCCACAAAGATGAGGTCATTGCCACTCGTCGTTGAGGTAGCCTGTAGAAGGGTATCATAAAAGTGGTCCTTCTGATCATTTGCTAGCGCTGCAAGTGGGGTGTAGGCGGAGATAATTGTAGCTGTGCTGTTCTGCAGGACTAGCCTGAGCTTAAGCACCCTATCACATACCCTAACAACCTCTATGACTCTATCCACCCATTTCGCCGCAAGGAGTATGCCTACACCCCCTACACCATCCATGTTACCTTGCCAGAAGACTTTATACCTATGTGCCTTGCCTGTGAGGACCCTAGCTGAAGCTCCTCTTCATCTTACCTCTTGTATGCAGCATACATCAACCCGTCTCCTTTCAAGCATCTCTACAATCTCACTAGACCTACCTTTCAGTGTGCCAACATTGACAGTGCCAACTCTGAAAAGTGGAAAGGGAATGTGGGGTGAGGTTTGGGGAGAAGGGATGTTATTCAGCGCCTGAAAAGGAGAGGGAGGTTGTTTTGGTGTTCGTTTTTTAGGCATGCTTCATGTGTTCTCTCTTCCGACCTGACAACATTCAAGCATTCAAGCATGTTAAGATCATTGCCCCTACTGGAGGTAGGAGACGGTGTTAGCAGCGTTGTAAGCATAAACATTATGGTCATCAAATGATGTAGATTTAAGCAGTGTAGCAAAAATATGAATATTCCAATGTTAGGTTAGGAGGGAGTTAGCTAATACTGGTGGCGTTTGTCTAGGAAGAGGGGAATTGCAGGTATAATGGAGGCTACCACCAGAGGGGAAGGGTTCAGACAGAGAGAGGAAACCAGCTCATCCCTATAAATACACAAGCGCATTCACACTCAGGAACAAGCACACATGGACAGCCGAATAGCTTTCTCCTTCACTTGATAAGGCCAAGGAAAACTTCATGGGTAGTTGTTGGCATGTTTCTTCATAGAATGAGAATGAAACGAAAGATAGCCGGTTAAGTAGGTGGGCAGATAACCTAGTTGCGTTTGTCCCAGTAGAGAGATGGAGAAAAAGAGGGCGAGAGATAGAGAAAGAGAGAGTGCAGGTAATATAGGGAACAGCACCAGTGAGGAGGGGGAATTGGGAGAAGAGAAATTTGGTAGTGGTGGTGATAAATTTCTAGACAGAAAGAAACGTAAGATAGCCGGTTAAGTGGGTGGGTGGACGAGCAGCTGGGATGGTTGCATTTGCCCTAGGAGAGAGAGAAGTGCAGGTAATATATAGAGAACATCCCAGTGAGGAGGAGGGGTTGGGAGAATAGTCACAGGTAACGGTGGTGGAAGAAGGGATATCCGGTGTAGATGGTGAGGAGATTGAGATATCCGGTATTGGTGTTGGGAAGATAGAGATATCCGGTATTGGTGGTGGGAAAATAGAGATATCCGGTATTGGTGGTGGGAAGATAGAGATATCCGGTATTGGTGGTGGGAAAATAGAGATTTCCGGTATTGGTGGTGGGAAGATAGAGATATCCGGTATTGGTGGTGGGAAGATAGAGATATCCGATATTGGTGGTGGGAAGATAGAGATATCCGGTATTGGTGGTGGGGGCGGGAAAGGGCGGGTGCACACCGAACAAGCAAGTTTTGTTTGGGGACAGAGGGGCGAAAATAATGGTAATAAGAATGAGATTAAACAGACCGAGAAACGACACCCCCAGACCCAGCATGCAACAATTTCTCCAAAAGTATATTCAATACATCAAACATATAAAAAATGTATAGATATAATATATAGAGTAATACTTTTGTGGAAATTCATGCATGTTGGGTCTGGGGCTGAATAAATATAAATGAATATGTCAACTTGATTTGTCTAAATTTGATTCTTATATATATATATATATATATATATATATATATATATATATATATATATATATATATATATATATATGTGTGTGTGTGTGTGTGTGTGTGTGTATGTATGTATATGTACATACACACGCACATACACACACATATTTATATATATACATAAGTAGATGCCTTTACAATCCTGTAGTGCGTTAGTATCATTTCTTGTTTACTTTTATGATCTATTTACTTACCTACCTACCTACCTACCTTCCTACCTACCTACTTACCTACCTACCTACCTACCTACCTACTATCTATCTATCTATCTATCTATCTATCTATCTATCTATCTATCTATCTATCTATCTATCTATCTATCTATCTATCTATCTATCTATCTATTTGTCTGTCTGCCTGTGTATCTATCTATCTATCTATCTATCTATCTATCTATCTATCTATCTATCTATCTATCTATCTATCTATATGTATATATATATATATATATATACATACATATAAAGTTAATCCAAACAAGAAAGCACAAAAAAGACACAACAACGCGAGGACGTGGAACAAATATAGTATTATTGGACGCTCAGGAAAGAAGGAAAGAAGGAGGGATTAACGTTTCGAGCGGAGCTCTTCGTCGGAAACATAGGAGAAGGAAAAATCCAGAGAAGGGAAGACAGAGGAAAAAAATCGCCAACGGTACACACGCGGTCATATCTCGACTAACGTGATGTCGCATCGGCTCCGCAGGTAACACCTTTTTTCGACCTTCTACTGCACACATTTGGTTCCAATTTTTGCACACAAGGTGTGTAAAGCACCCAGCTTTCATTTGAGTGTATTTTCAAGGGAGGGACTGACCCTTGAGGTCAGTTTCAAACTTGTTTTACATTTCCATTTTCTTTGATTTCCTAGCCATATTTCTAAACGAATATGGCTAAGCGAAACCACAAGGCCTACTTCCCGCCTCTACCAATGCTAGAGGCGAAGGAAGCTGAAAACAAAGCCGTTCCGTGTGAACGCACACGGCCCTTAGAATGCGCTTCTGCTACTACTGCTTCAGCTACTGATAGAACCACTACCGCCATCACTACCACAACCAACACGAATACCGAAAACAATTTTGCCGCAGCTTTAAAGCTAAAGAAACCACTCGTATTTTTTTCGAACGATGAACTACTTACCTGTAAAGCAATGTTAAAAAGAGACGACCCCAGCATACAACTACGGACGCCACAAGAAATCACAGATAAAATCGAAAAAAAACCCCAATTATTTACAAGACACTCAACCTAAAAACAAGGCTATATGAAAAGGCCACACAAGAAAATGTTGAAAAATGTTTAAAGCCTATATGGGCCATTAAAGACTACATCACGAAGGAAAACAAATTTGCCACGATCGAAGTTCGATTCGATAGTGAAGAAAGAGCCAAGGACCTCTCCACAAAGTCCTTCCAATTTGAAAATTTATTGATGATCCCTACATAACTTGGCCGTAGGGTCACAAAAAATAAAATGAAGAATGTGCAATTAGAAGCGTAATCGCATCCGACGTTTTGGCCCTCGACCAACACTTCAACACCAAACACGAAAGGTGTGTTGTCAGAGCTAGGATGCGTGCTCTAAGGAACGAAGGTGTTGGAGCCGCGCGAGAGGCCCGGGTGGCAGAGGCGCAACAGGGCAACAAAGCCACCATTCGGTCTCTGGTAGATGAACAGGGGTGCGAATTACTCAAGCCAAGTAAAATGTGTGAGGCCATTTAACAGCATTTTGCCCGACTGTTCGGGACGAGTGGCAGGCAAGAACGTAGGTGGACTTCAGTGCCTACCTACACAGCCTACCATGACTCTCGACAAGAGAGACAGAGCGCTGCAAAGGTGCCATCACGGCGGCGGAAGTGCGGGACGCGATGACAGAATGCTCGAGGGACAAATCGCCGGGTTTGGATGGTCTTCCCTACGAGCTTTACAGTTGTATGCCAGACTTGTTTGGAAACGTCTTGGCAGCGGTGTACTGCAACTGGCAGCAAAACGGGAGCATTCCTGGTTTTGTGAGCCGAGGAGCCGTAACACTGCTGAGGAAAGATCTAAACAAGGGGGATGTAATAGAAAACTTTAGGCCTATCACTCTGCTTAATGCAGACTCTAAAATTTTGGCCAAGGTGTTAGCCAAGAGGTTGGTACTTGTCATCGAGAAACTGGTTGACAAGGCGCAAACGTGCGCCGTGCCGGGCCGGAGTATCCATAACAACCTCCTTCTGATGCGCTACATCATAGACAGGGTAGTTAAGGAACCTGGCATGGGTGGGGCGCTGATCAATTTGGATCAATCGAAAGCTTTCGATAGGGTAGACCATCGATACCCGGAGGCTGTCCTCAGAGCGGCTGGTTTTGGTCCCGTCTTTCGCGGCTATATAACCACTTTGTACAGAGGTATTCGTTAGGTAAATGGACATCTATCGAGACCTTTCGACATTGCACGTTCGGTCCGTCAGGGATGCCCCCTCTCATCGCTTCTCTACGTATTGATTCTCGAGCCATTATTGCGGAAGCTGGCAACTCTGAGGGGCATCCCGCGAGAGCTGGGATGCGGGACGAGCGTGTCTGCATACGCCGACGACGTCACCGTCATAGTGTCTAGCCACGAGCACATCGAGCTGGTCGGCGAGACACTGAAAGACTACGAAGCGGTGACAGGAGCGAAAATCAACCGGGAAAAATCAGTGGGCTTGCGACTCGGCACCTGGAGAAGCAAGCCCATGCCGTCCACCAGCGCCTCCGTCGTGGGACGCTGGACCGACGGTCCGGTCGAGTTGCTCGGGGTCTGGTTTGGTCCGGACCTCCAAATGGAGAAGAACTGGCACGAGATAACGAGTAGGGTAGTCACTCTCAGCCAAACATGGGCCAAGAGGAAACTGCCCCTAAAAGGTCGGGCGGAGGTGGCGAACTCGTACATCGCGTCCGTCATCTACTACTGCCTGACCGTCGTGCCTTGTCCTGATCCTACCATCACCAAACTAAGACGCATTCTCTTTCGCTTCTTGTGGAAAGGATGCGTCCCGATGGTCAGACGATCCATTTGCTGTCAACACCCGTTAAAAGGAGGACTGGGCATGCTGTGGTTGATGATGTGCAGACACGCGCTGAGACTGCGACATCGCAGGCTCTACGTAGACGACGGTGAACAGATGTGGTCGCCGTTTGTGAGGCACGCTTTCCCGCAACTCGTCTCCATGACTGAACTGCAGTCCTGGATCAAAAAGAGGCCGAGGAAGGGCGAATGACACCGCGAGTGCCGCGTTGCTCTCAAGCAACTATGCCGTCCCGGTTTGATCTTGAGTGACTTCAACACAACCAAAGCATTCTATAGGGGATTAGTGGAGGGGAGGTACGACGACGAGCTCGGGGCGAACCTGGGCGTCGACGAGGAATACCTGACCCGCCTATTCAGGACGACTTTCGGGCCAGGGCCCATGGACAACTTCCGGAGATCCCTGACCTGGCAGTGCTACCGAGAAGCGCTACCCGTTCGGGATAAGCTCTACAGACACGGCTCGAGAAACACGGGGCCGACCTGCCCGAGATGCGGTTAGAGCGACGAAACCATTCTGCACGCACTCGTGCTGTGTCCAACAATTTCCGACCTGTGGGCTTATGTCGAACGACTGCTGTCCTGTGTGGGACGAGTCGGTTTATCAGCCGAGTCTATCGTCAATATTGTCATGCCTCCTTCCTTCAAACGGGAAGGAAGAGCTATTTTCATCATCCTTGTGGCTGTGGTGAAAGAATGTATCTGGTGAACGCGTCTGAAAGGAATGGAGACAAACAATTTCCTCTCTGGTCAATCTCTCATCAAATTCTTCAAGTATCATTTGAAAAGGAAAGTGAGAGTAGAGAGGCAAGTTTTGTCTAGCGAATGTTTCAAAAAAAGATGGGTGAATGTAGCAAGGATGGCACGTTTGAATGATGAAGCCACCTTCAGCATAATCCTATGAATCCGGAAAATTTAAAACAGAGGGTTACCTACTTGCAAACAAATGTGGTAACATTAATGGCCGAGGTTACCGTGGTCTTTTCCGTGGTCTTTTCCGTAGGCCTTTCTTTCCACGGGTAAACCTTATCTGCTTCCCCCTTTACACTTTACATCATAACACTGTGATACACGATCCCTATTGATCGTTTTTTTTTCGTTTTCTTTTCCCTTTTTTTCTTCTTTCCCTTTTACGATCCCTTTTGATCGAAAGCCTATCCCACTTTTTTTTCTCTCCCCAAAAAAGAAAAGCTCTACTTTGTAATCTGTCCCGTCTGTGTGCAGCCTTCTGTGGCTAATAAAGAAACATACCTACCTACCTACTTACCTACCTACTTACCTACCTACCTACCTACCTACCTACCTACCTACCTACCAATCAATCATCTATCTATCTATCTATCTATCTATCTATCTATCTATCTATCTATCTATCTATTTGTCTGTCTGCCTGTCTGTCTGCCTGTCTGTCTGTCTGTCTGTCTGTCTGTCTGTCTGCCTGTCTGTCTGTCTGTCTGTCTGTCTATCTATCTATCTATCTATCTATCTATCTATCTATCTATCTATCTATCTATCTATCTATCTTTTCCGTAGGCTTTTCTTTTCTCGGATAAACCTAATCTGTTTTCCCCTTTTACATTGACATTTCTGTGATACACGATCCCTATTGATCGGATCGAAATTCGACCCACTTTTTTCTCTTCTTCTTCCCAAAAAGAAAAGCTCTACTTTGTATTTTGTCCCCACTGTGTTCAGCCCTGTGTGACCAATAAAGAAACATACCTATCTATCTATCTGTCTGTCTGTCTGTCTGTCGATCTATCTATCTATATATCTATCGGTCTATCTATCTCTCTATTTGTCTGTTCATCTGTGTGTGTCCTCACATACATACATACATACATACATACATACATACATACATACATACATACACACACGTACTCACGTGTACGTACGTATATGCATACATACGTAAATTAAGACTTTATATCTTCCGCAGGTTGTCTCGGTTTCATTGGGTGAGTTTCTTCTTTTAGAATTGCATCCTTTTTAGTACTGGAAGGGAAGAAAGAAAGAAAAAGAGGAAAGAGCCAATCAGACATTTAGTAAAATAATGTTTAATATTTGAAATATGATGACAATAGTGATGATGATGATGATGAGGAGGAGGAGGAAGACGATATTGCTGTGGCTGATGATGCAGATGATGATTAAGGTTCTTATTAAATCAATGATGTTATTGTTGCTCAAACTTTCCCTTCCACTGCTGTTGCTCCTGGGAGTTAGCTAGTCTCAGCTCATATCCATCCAGGTATCACTGACTCACTCGTTTTCCCCTCCTCTTTTCACTCCTACAGTGTCCACTCTTCATTGCCCTGCATTAAACTCTAGTGGCATTGCAAGGGCAGCCAACAAAAGGGGTCAAAGCAATCACATTGTAAGTGGCGAAAATGTGCTACTTTTATTTTTTATATTTGTTATTTCTTAATTATTTCAAACATGAGACTGTGGCCATGCTGGGGCAATGCTTCGAAGAATTTTAGTGAATTAATCGACCCCAAGTATTTTTTTCTTTTCTACAGTCTGGAACATATTCTCTTGGTGTCCTTTTGTTGAACCACTAAGCTATGGAATGGTAAACACACCAATGCTGGTTGTCAAAGAGTGGTAGAGGCGGGGGCACAAACGCAGACACAAACGCACACACACATATACACACATACACAAATATACATATATAATACATGCACACACACACACATACACACACACACACACACACACACATATATATACACACACGTGAGTGTGTGTGTGTATATATATATATTCGATTAAAGGTTGTGTTAATCTCATGTGGGGATGGTTTCATCCAGGGAAGTACTGATTCAATACGTAATATTTCCTTAAAATATAAATAAAAGATTAATTTCCTTAAAATAATAGGTATATACAAAAACATAGCTTATATTCATATAAAAGTCTGCTATAGTGATTCCATAAACACATATAAGACAGCCATTGGTATATATTTTTATTCTGAAGTTATGCTCAGGTCATATGAATTTAATATTTAATTGATATTCCCAGAGTAATAATTGAAACAGCTGTAAGGGATGATAATTGATTAGTTGTTAATGATAAACAATTCTTAACTTCCCAATCTCCATTTCCTTTTTCTTCTTCTATACACACACACATACATATATGTTATTTGTAGATCCAATAGGGGTAAAATCATCAAAAACTTACTATATCTATCTATACATACAGCAGGCTTCATACAGTTTCTGTCCACCAAATCAATTCATAAGGCTTTGGTTGGCACGAGGCTATAACAAAGTGTGTGTGTACAAACTACCACACAGCCACTTTAATTTTTCTTTTGGGATTTTGTACCTCTAAGAATTTTGAGTCCATAGTAACTGTCCTTTGGTCTTGCCCATGCTACAGCACTGCTAACAACAACAGTTAATCTTTCCTCTCCAGGACATTGTTCTTCTGGCACTTTCTCCCAGTGGCCATTCACTTACAACACAACAAGAGAAATGCTAACGGCATCAGAGTTACCAAAGTTGAAGAGTTCCACAATGGCTATGGGCTCAGACCCTTAACAAACAAAAAACTGCCACCAATTAACCCAGATTATTTCTGACTGAAGAAACCTAGGGTCAAAAGCATTCCACCCTTAAACAATCTGCTTTGTTTTCTGACCATTATGCCTCAATATTCAACGCGTCCTTCTTTTTCTTTAAGGTGACAGGGTGTAATTTCTAGCAAGTCGAATGATCGATTAAAGGCTGGCTTCTTGGTTCATAATGATGATGATGGTGATGATAATTATTATGCAGCTGATGGTGATGGTTATGATGGTGATAATGATGACAACGATGATGATGATGATAGCAATGATGTTGATAATGGAGATGATAATTACATTGGCGATGGTGATGGTTATGTTGATGAAAACGGTAATGATGATGATGATGACAATCATGATGCTACTACTGAGTGTTATGATGATGATGGTGTTGACAAGGATGATGTTTAAATCACATGAGAGACACCTACACTAACTCCATTTGTCCAGATTTGGTCAAATCATTGAAGTTGTCCATCATTTTCCGGTTGTTTGTTTCGGGTAACAACAATGACAATAGCCCCGCGATTACAGAAAGTGCTCCCATAAGAACCATCGGCAGTATTCGACCAACCTTGCCAGGAACCAAATCTGACTGAAAAAAAAATACAGAAAAAGGGACAGCAATTTAAAAGCATGTTTTGTTTATTTTGTTGTTTGGCCCCAGATCATTACTGAACAAGCACACTTATCATCTCTCAACACCATCTCTCTACGTACACAGCAATAAGCAACATTCGCACAGATTCCAACACAACACTGTTCGTGAATCACTTCACCATGGCTAACAGCAAATACAACCTGCGAGAAATCCTTGTACCAAGTGACCGGCAGCAGCATCGTAGCCACAACTTCTTGTACGACACGTACCGCACAGGCTCTGCTTCTTCGCCTCAACTTCTTGTTACAGCATTTCAACTATCATGTACCTTGACTACGCACTGGTATTTATCATCCTTGTGTCTGAACATTCTTCTAACGTCATGTTATAGATTCTTTCAACGCTTTGTACTTATCGCACACGCATACATCCATGTTTGTACACACACACTTTGTTCTCATGATGGCCTGTATATTATGTATATGTGACGCACACACAGACACACATGTTAACCTATCAATAAAATCTTTTCTTAAACATTCTACCCGGTTGTGTCTGTCTTTTCCTTCTAGCTCATATACGCATTTATCTTTTCCTTGTATCGACCGTGTCATGTACAAAGGAGCCATTCTCGTCAATTCACTTCCCACGGTCATTTACACAACAAATACAGAGTATTTCATCCCAAATACGGTAACAAAAAGTTTATAGCCATTGTGCCTGGTCTAATGGATAATATTTCTTTATTCGTATGTTGTTATGTAAATCCATAGAAAGATAAGCCTAGCTCCGTCTCTTTACTAGTTGTGCTGGTTTCACGATGGGTGGACTAACAAAAGGGGCGAACAACAAAACAAATAGCAAGTCTGAAAGAATCTAAATACTTACTAGATTGAAAGTGTAAGGTGCCAAAACCCCACCAACACGGGCAAAGGTGGACAAAGCCCCCAATGCAGCGTTTCTTATACAAGTTGGATATAATTCCAAAGTGTATAAATATACGATTCCAAAAGCTGCAGCGATAAACAAACGGCCTAATATCGAACTGGCAGTTACCATCCATCGATGGGCTGAAAAAGAAAAAGATAAAAGACAGAATTCTTAAGTAAAAACAACAAAAAAATCCCTTTCGGTATTTCACAGACATGTGGACCCTTAATATAATTTTCAGGTAAAATCAAAAAAAACACAATGGCTGATTCAGCTGTACATAACCTCTATAAGTGGGCTTCACTACAGTTTTCATCTACCCAGTCACATTCACAAAGCACAGGCCCTCACAAATTGTGGGTTGCTACCCAGCATGCTGGAAGCCCACAAGGAGTGAGTGACCCCTTAGCTTTTTTTGAAGCATGTCTCTAGAAACTCCCTTGGAACCCAGGCTATGTCTCCTTCAATAATTGGCAGAGACTTGGTCAGTGGATCCTCTGCGATGGTCAACAATCAACAGCAAGATGAGCTGTTATGGATCCCACAATCCCAAAGTGTGTGTATGCATGTGACTGGAGACCACATGGGAACTTGTGACCCCACTGAAACTCGGAGCAAGGAACCATTTGACCATATGGAACATTACATCGAATCCAGTGCTTGACTGGTTCTTTAGCTTTTTGATCGTAAAAGAATGAAAGGCAAGAACGACCATGTCAGGATTTGAACCCAGAACACAAACCAGAAGAAATGCCACTAAGCATTTTGTCTGGTGCAGCAATGATTCTGACATACTAAAA
This sequence comes from Octopus sinensis, assembly GCF_006345805.1. Lineage (NCBI taxonomy): Eukaryota > Metazoa > Mollusca > Cephalopoda > Octopoda > Octopodidae > Octopus > Octopus sinensis. The sequence goes on along the minus strand of NC_043005.1, from coordinate 88,236,027 downwards.
GAGTTTGGATAAAATAATGGAAAGACCGGATTAAATGGAAGTTTTATTATTCAATATTGTGGTAGAATGGCTGATTTCGATATGCGGGCTTCTCTACAGTTTTCATCTCCCTAGTCTCATTCACAATACCACTTGGTGGTTAATCTTAAAACACAAACATCAATGTTGAGAGAAAATGTTTACTAAAAGATTGGAAACAAAAGTGAAAGCCTTTCGCCCGGAAGGTGGCCTGTGATTGAGCAGCGCAGGGCCGGTCGTCATCCAGGGACTGCTTATACACAAAGCCAGAGGCAGAGAAGAAGGTGGGATAAGGAGACAAACTGAACGGTAATTGAATGCTGGATGAAGAGTGAACCCAGGAGAAGGGGATTTCGACAACACATGAAAGCAAAATGGAATGAAATAGGACTCTTTGAAATAAGCGGGCAACGGCTAGCCGGCCAGGCAAGAACAATAAGAGCAAAAGGGTGGTTGACAGATATGGAAATTGAAGAGATAGAAAGGAAAGTAGAAAATAGAAATAATACTTCTCGAACGGATAACGTTCCCAGCGAGAACAGAGAAATAAATAACGGCAGCGAAGACATAGAACAAAGTGTAAATGTAAATGCATTCTCAAGAAATGAAGCAGAAGTAATAGGAAGAGCTATAGCACAAGGATACGATGATGACTGACAAGATATAGTGAGGATGCTGTGCTGATGTATTAGAGAAGACCAGGATGAAGGATCCCCAATCTGAGGTGCATTAATCGACGTAAGCTCAAAGTTGAAACTGAAAAGACAGATTCGGTCCTTGGGCTGTTCTAGACGAAAAATATAATTGAAACTATCAAGATTACTCGGGCTGTTGTTGTTGCAGCATATAGATTGCTGATGAAGGTAATTTAACCTAAATCCTGCTATAGATACCTGGGAATATCTGAGGCAGATGGAATCAAACACAACGGCTTGAAGAGAAAGACAAAAAGAGAGTACCTGTGGCGAGTGAGAAAAATATTGGCTTCAAAGTTGAATGTCAGAAACCTAAATCCGGCAGTAAACTCATGCGCAGTCGCAGTAGTTCGATATGGCACTGGAATCCTGAAGTGGACAGAGGAGAAGCTAAATGAGAGGGACAAGAAGTCAAGAAAGCTCCTAATGATGCATGGAGCCCATCATCCACGTGCAGACACTTATTGCCATTACACGAAGAGAGCAAATGGAGGAAGGGGACTGATAAGTGTGGAAGATCTGCGTGCGTATCGAACTCGAGAGTTTAATGAGATTACCTAGTCGAAAGTAAGGAAACCTTGCTGGTGACATTTAGGAAGCGGGGAATATTGAGAGCAGAGAAGAAAGGAGAAACAAAGTAAGAAGTAAAAAACGGACATGAAGAAGCATTACGAAAGAATGGACTACACAGTGAGTTCCATGGAACCACAACAGAAGTTGCTGGAAAATAGGTGGGATTGGCTGATGAAATGAACCCTAAAAAAAGAGACCGGAGCACTATACTGGCAGTGCAAGACCAAGCTTTGGCCATGAATTGGAGGATCAACCTTATGAGCAAGAGTCTCTGCTGTGCCGCATCTGTAATAGAGTGGATGAAACAATTGTCCATATGAGGAACGAATGTCCTAGACTTGCCCCAAACTACTGCAAGTTGTGGCGACACGACCAGGTAGTGAAAGTGCTACACTGGACACTGCGCGAAAAGTGGGGGCTAGAGAGAGGCAAGACGTGGTATGAGCACAAACCGAAGAGAGTGGCGGAGTTGGAGACTTGCAAATCCCTCTGGGATTTTCCAACCCAAACAGATCAGGTGCTAGGGCATAACAGACCTAAACTAGTGGTGGTCAACAAGATGCACCATATGTGCTATATAGTTGATGTAGCATGTCTTTTTTACCAACGAATAGTCAAGAAGGAAGGCGAAAACATAAATACAACCCTTTTAAGTACGAAATCGTCCGACTATGGAAAATGAAGACGTTGAAGATAATGCCAATTATTGTTGGGTTTGGGGAACAAAATCCGATGGCATGAAGGGGCATATAAAGGAAATTGTAATAAAGTGCCCCGTAGAACTGTTACAAAATGTTTGCCTCCTTAGCCCGGCCAGAATAATCAGGAAAGTACTAGATAGCTGTAAAGACCGGATAGCATTGTACCGTAGGTTGTAGTTAGAAAGCCCGCTACGCATGCAAAGTACCAGTTCTAACAAAACCTGTGATAAAAAGAAAAAACAACAACAATAATATTGATTTGTTTACCTTTTGTGCCATAGAGGACGGGAAATATCGCAGCAATACAAGTGACTCCAGCCAAAACCATCTGGCTACTATGCAATTTTTTTCTTCCGATACGATTTAACAGAAGGAGGCACAGAATGTAGGCCGGAAACTCGACAACCGAATTAAAAAAAAAATTCATATAGAAATTGCCATACAATTTGCCGACATTAAGAGTAAGGCCGAAATATACCATGCTCACAACCACCCTATAGAAAAGAAATGAAAGATTTTATACAATGTACAAAAATGCACAAAAATTGCAGATCAAACCCTGGTTAGATGGCTACGTAATTTCTTAGAGAGAATTATGATAATTTGAACATTGAAACCAACAGCAAGTAAAGTTATACAACTAATTGTCTAATATAGACAACAAGACAACTACTGTAACAGTTTGTCAGTTCGCCTCATGGTCCCCCGCAGACAAAATAGAAAAGGTGTTGCCCCAGATGCACTGGAACAGCCACTCTGACCTCACACTTGCGGATAGCTGTATCCACCCTGATAGCGGTGAGCAGGGATGTGGTTGAGGGCCTGTGAAGTCTTCAGAGAGCTTGTTCAGATTTAACCCTTTCGTTACCATGGTTTTGTTTTAAAATGTTAGTTTTGTTTCAATTAATTTTGAAAATAAAGAAGAATTTAATAAAATGAGTTGCCCGTAATTAAGACTGGAACACAAATAAACATGAACTTTTAATGGAAAATTTCAAATGAGATCAAACAGGAAGTCTGTATGATACAACAAGGGACATTCTCATGTGGGTTGATATCAAAAGGGTCAACTAAGTTTTTACTTCTCATTTTATCCTTCTTTGCTTTGCTCTAAAAAGAATTCCTTTATTTCATCTTCATGTAAGCATCCTCGCACACTTAGTATCTTTGATATTCTTTCAAGTTTAACTCCACATGAATTTCTTGCAAGAAAACTGCCACAAATATCTGCATCATTCTGATCAATATAGGTGCGTGCATGGCTGCGTGGTAAGAAGCTTGCTCCCCAACCACATGGCTCCAAGTTCAGTCCTAGTGCGCGGTACCTTGGTCAAGTGTCTTCTACCCTAATCATGGACTGACCAAAGTCATGTGAGTGGCCTTGATAGACGGAAACTGAAAGAAGCCCATCATATATGTATATACGTTTTTGCTATATTGTGTATTTGTTTCTTTACGTATTTGATATTTGTTATGGATCTTCTATAAGAATGAAGGTGTATAACTTAATTTGGCATTTCTATACACGAAGGCCGAGAAGGGATCTTATGAAACAGAGTTTATTTTAGCGAGATACCTATTGAAATCACCCGAAAAGACACATCTACATTGATAGATACACCTAAATCAGATGTTCAGAATTCCAGCCATGAGGGACCGATGCTAGATGGGTAGAAAGAACTGTAGTGATTAACAAACATTTTCGTACCTTCCATATTCCGTTAATCAAATATTAATATATATATATGTATACAGATCATACATGCATATATATACACACATACATACATATATATATATATATATACATACACACAGATATTATATATATATATATATATAGAGAGAGAGAGAGAGAGAGAGAAAGAGAGAGCTATATGTGTGTGTCTTTGTGTATGTATTTATATCCACCACCACCACCACCACCACTTTACGACCAGTGCCGGTTTGTTTATGTCCCTATAACTTAATGGTTTAAAAGAAATCAGCAGAATCAGCACCAGGCATAAAAATGTTCTGTGGGGTCAATTAATTCAAGTTAAAGTTTTTCAAGGCGGTGCCCCAGCATGGCACCAGTCAAATGTCTGAAACAAGTAAACGATAAAAGATAAAGAACACACAGAAAATGGTAAATGTAATATCACTCACCAGTTTAGCATCAAAATTAGGGTCCGTTTTAGAAGCTGAGGAATGGTAAACATTTTCCAGATTTCTACATTTTTGTTGTTCGATGAGAAAATGTTGACGATTTCTGTTTGAGGCAAAATTGTTTTATTCAGTTTGGCGATGTTGCTAAGAATTATGTTGGCATCTTTTGTTCTCTTTTTATTGAGGAGCCATCGGGGAGACTCGTCCAGGAAACTTGCAAATAGAAAACGGAAAATACAACCACATGCACACACACATATATGAACACACACTCTGATACATACATGCATACATACATACATACATACATACATACATACATACATACATACATACATACATACATACATACAGACAAATAAGTTAATAGACATTTGTTCAAGGTGCCATACAGTGAAACTGAACCCAGAACCATGTGGTTGGGAAGCAAACGTCATACCACACAGCCACACCTGTATCTTTGATGTTAATAAAGATGTTTAAAAGTCAGGTGAAGCCTGTATTTAAAGCTTCTTAAGTTACTCGTCTCTAAACATCGAATGCTTTCGCCCCAAAAGAAGAACAAATCTACATAATTGGATTCAAACGAAGGTACAGGGGTTAGATCAAAGTTTTCCTTCCCCTAGAGAGATATCTAAACAAAGATTAAGGGTTTCTCACCCTCAGCTGTCCTTTGACGGGTTTTGCTTCTCATCCTGGAGGGTGTCTAATATAAACAAACCCCACCCCCACCCTCCTTCCCAAGCGAGCTTGTTAGGGTTGCAAGTTTAGTGGCCACCAGCTTACGTGACGGTTTGTACCTACATGCACACATGTCCACACACACACACACAAACATACACGCGCATACACACAGAGAAATCCATCCATCTATCCATACATCCACCCATACAGATATAGAAATATACATCCATACACCCACACATACTTAAATCCATCTGTATATATATATATATATATATATATATATATATATATATATATATATATATATATATATGCATGCAGTCACATTTACATAAATCCATTGACCATATACCCATATATGAATGCGTACACATATGCATACTTACCAGAGATAGGTGGTAGCGAGCACCAGTGACGGGATGGATATTATGATCATCAAAGTCCTCCAGGTCCTCACAAAGTAAGTCAGCAGAGACAAGATTACGTATCCGACGCCAAACATCATTTCGATGGCAATGGAAGATTTCATTCGACTGTCCACCGAAGACACTTCAGCAGCTAGTATTTGAAACAATGATGACAGCAATAACGAAGATGATAATATAAAAAGGGGATATATGATATGCATGCATACATACATACATACATACATACATACATACATACATACATACATACATACATACAGAACGTTAGCACGCCGGGCGAAATGCTTAGCGGTATTTCATCTGTCTTTACAATCTGAGTTCAAATGCTGCCGAGGTCGACTTTGCCTTTCATCCTTTCGGGGTCGATAAATTAAGTTGCGTACTGAGGTCGATCTAATCGACTGGCCCCCTCCCCCAACATTTCGGGCCTTGTGCATATAGTATAAAAGAATAATACATACATACATATATACATATACACACACACACACACACACACACATATATATTAAGAAGAAAAAAGGGATTTAAAAATCCAAGCAGATGTCAATAAATCACCCATCTTTAACCGAATTTGGTTAAGAATATCCAGCAATTAGACACCAATCAATGCAAGTAGAATACACGTCGAAAGTAATTCCTTATGGATGACGAATAGATCTAAATAGCATTTAGAAGAATTTGAAGAAATTCAGAGTATTAGACCACAAAACTAGGGATAGAGAAAATCACATCTTTAATTGTTGAATTCTCCAAAGAAAGCCGTCGACCGTTTCTGTTGTATCGACATATTTGAATTCAGGGAATATTCAAATTAATATACTCAAAAATCCATCAAGGCACCTTGGGTAAATGTCTTCTACTATAGCCTCGGGTTGACCAAAGACTTGTGAGTCGATTTGATAGATGGAAACTGAAAGATGCCTGTTGTATACTCATGAACACTTGAAGTGTACAGTGGTGTTTTGCTTCCCTCTGCCGAAGTCAATAGCAAACTACACAGCTACGAAGCCAAACTGACCGTTTATATATGTATATTTGTAACCACGAGTTTACCTACAAACTCGTAAGATTTTTTTCACTTAACGACAAATAGGCAAATAACCCAAAGCCCTTAACCATAATGTAGAATATATCTATCTTTCTCTTTTTTCTTTTTTTCTCTTTTTACTTGTTTCAGTCATTTGACTGCGGCCATGCTGGAGCACCGCCTTTAGTCGAGCAAATCGACCCCGGGACTTATTCTTTGTAAGCCCAGTACATATTCTATCGGTCTCTTTTGCCGAACCGCTAAGTGACAGGGACGTAAACACACCATCATCGGTTGTCAAGCAATGCTAGGGGAACAAACACAGACACACAAACATATTCACACACACTTATATATATATACATATATACGACAGGCTTCTTTCAGTTTCCGTCTACCAAATCCACTCACAAGGCATTGGTCGGCCCGGGGCTATAGCAGAAGACACTTGCCCAAGATGCCACGCAGTGGGACTGAACCCGGAACCATGTGGTTGGTTAGCAAGCTACTTACCAAACAGCCACTCCTGCGCCTATATATACACTTCTTTTATACACTTCTTTAATATCTTCAGATAATCAAGGCCTCACACACATAAGAAGGAATATATACATGTATCTGAAACAAAACAAAACCTAGAGGAAAAACCCATGGTGACTAACCAGAAGACTTAGAAGAAACGAAATTGGTCTCATAATGAAATTAACCTCTTAATAAGCATATGGGTTTTCTCTTTCCCAACAGAAAACATAAACATTTCATATCTAAACGAGATTGCCGAAAAAGCAGCGCAAATACTAAACACGCCATCTGTTGAGCCGATACACAGCAAGCTAAAGGACATCGAAGTTTTCTTCAAACTAATTCAGGGTCATTTTGAAAGACTTCGATATATTTGCTCTTCAAATATTGGTCAAGCACAATAACAACAACAACAGCAGCAGCAGCAACAACAACAACCAGAAAATCACGAACAGCAATAAGAAGCAAAACGACAACAACAACACCGACAACAACCAGGAAATCATGAACAACAACAAGCGAAACAACAACAACAATAGCCAGAAAATTATGACCAGAGAAAAGCAACAGCAACAACAGGAAGAGCCGCTCCTAAATTCCAGCGTAATGGCTGATTTACTGAACCTCTCTCTCTCACTCACCACTCTCACAGCAACCACCACAATTGTCATCGTCATCTTCATCGTCATCACCACCGCTGCCACCATCGTCTTCTTCCACCTCAAATACTGAAAAGAAACCACTGCTTTCTTCCCCCACATCGCCACCTCAATCCTACAGTAGTATAAAAAGAAGCCTTAAAAAATCTATGAAGCAGAATCTGTCCCCCACGACTCTAACAAGAATCTGCCAGTATTCCCAATGCGAGAAACTTTATCTGTTGCATGACTGTCCCTTCACTTATATTCCAAGGGCCTGACGCACCAACAGAAATGGTACTCCGAGCCAACACACAAATCACAGTAAAAACACCCCCTGCCACAGTAATGCTGGTCCAGTCTCTTCACGAAGACAAAAAAACAACAAAAACCACAACAAAAGTGGAAACTACAACCCTATCCAACCGTGTAACCACACCTCCAGTCAAAAACAGCTCTTAAAGGAAGAAAATTCTTTTTTAGCCATGTTGAATCTGACAAAAGAGATACAAAAAAACCTTTTAGCCATCATTCAATACAATCCTATGTTGTTACCCCAGAGCACCACCTCCCCACATTGCTGCCACTAACACACACTCCCCTGTAACAGTCAAAACCCGCCACTACGCTGGCCTCCACATTTCTACTCAATGCAAATGGTGTCAGTCCCCCCATCAAGACACAAAAATGGAAGATCCAATTCATAGAGGATTGGGTTGGTGACCATCCACACCACATCCCTTTCTTCATTCTTACCGAGACCCAACTTGACAACTCTCATTTGGAAGCTGAAGTGAAAGTGAGGAATTTCACAACCATCCGCGCGGATCGGGCCGCCAGAAGGAAGAATGGAACTGCCATTTTCCTGCATGATTCCTTTTCGGCAGATGGAAACAAGACATTCTCCAATGGCTACTGTGAATCGGTCACCGTGCACCACAAAACCAATGACCTGATAGTAGTTAGGCTGAATAGGTCTCCTCAAACACTCATACTGCGCTTTAATGAACGCCTCAACAGTATTAAATGCTTTATTCAACATTGCCTTTGTAATAACACAATTATAATGGGAGATTTTAATCTGCCCTATGTTGATAGTCTACAAACTGTTTGAAATTAGGAATTCCTACCTCAATTGCTGACAAAGAAGCAGCAGAGTCACTTCTCGACTTATGAATGAGTTTCTCTTGCCGCAACTTGTGCTTACACCAATAAGATTTCAGAACATTTCAGACCTTGTGTTTAGTAACCACACTAACACAATACACAATATTTCAGTAGAAAAACCCTTCCTTCAGACTATGACATGGTTCTCTGTAACCTGAGATTCCACCAGCCGAAAGCTAATCCTAGTGACCTCTCTCCAGCCCATCCATTTGATACAATGGATCTCTATGATCCCGACTGGGACGCAATCATAAATGGTCAATCACATGTTGACTGGTCTTTCACACACCTCCTCCAGCACCAAAATATCTAGGAAGGTCTTTGTAGACACCGTCACAAACATATGTGCTGAACACACCCTACCAAGACCTGTGAAGAAAACTAAGTTAAGAATTCCCCAAAACAGAAAAACGATTATCAGAAAAATAAAAAGAACAAAGAAAAAATTAAGAAACTAAAATATTGCCTACAGCCATACATATATCCGACGGCCATCACTCCGCTCGAATTAAAAAAATATAACCTCCAACAATACATGAAGACGATTATCAATAACCAAAGAACAGCTGAGGAGAAAGAGGTCGTTGAGAAAATCAAAATCAACCCCAAAGTTGCGACAAAACTCAAGGTCGCTGTCTCTGGTGCTGACCCTCTATTTTATGAAAATGACACCCTCCAAAAAAATGCCAAAACTATGAGTGAAGTATTTAAATAAATTAAATAAGTATATTAATTAAAAAAATAATTAAATAATTAAATAAATTGAATAAATATATTAATTAAATAAATAAATAAATAATTACATAAATTAAAAAAATATATTAATTAAATAAATAATTAAATGAATAAATAAATAAGATAAATATATTAATTAAATAATTAATTAAAAAATTAAATTAATTAAAAAAATATATTAAATAAATAAAAAATTAAATAAATTAAATAAATACATTAATTAAATAAATAATTAAATAAATTGAATAAATATATTAATTAAATAAATAATTAAATAATTAAATAAATATCTTAATTAAATAAATGATTAAATAATTAAATAAATATCTTAATTAAATAAATAATAAAAAATTAAATAAATAGCATAAATATATTAATTAGATAATTAAGTAAATTACATAAATATACTAATTAAATAAATAATTAAATAATGAAAAACATATATTAATTAAATAAATATCTGAATTAAATAAATAATTAAATAAATTAAATAAATATACTAATTAAATAAATAATTAAATAATTAAATATATTAAATAAATATGTTTATTAGATAAATAATTAAATAATTAAATAAATGATGCTTTGTTTTAAGCAGCCCTGATATGGCCGATCT
>NC_043005.1:88141069-88221069 GCF_006345805.1 Octopus sinensis | reverse complement strand
CCCTCCCTCCCTCCCCCTCCCCCTCCCCCTCTCTCTATACATATGTATATGCATATAAATATATATATATAGACTTGGAAATATATGCGTCGCATTCAATAAAAATAAAAATAAATAATATATATGTACAGGACGTCACCGGTGCAAGTAACATGAAATACGTAAACAACTGGAAAAATGAAAAACAGGACAAGTAAACACAGAGAAAGGGCCCTTCATCAGTTGTTGGCTGTCTATCTACTTCTTATTTCGAGAATTCAACGACAATATGAGTCTTCAAAGACAGTTGCTCCCATAAATTCTAAAATAAAATTTAGGATTTACGGAGTGTAAAAGTTGGGAACAAAAACATGACAGTGGAGGCATACAACGAAAACAAACATGGAGGGTCGTTAGACCAGAACGAGAGGAATATATATATATATATATATATATATATATATATATATATATATAAATATATACACTTTTACTCTTTTACTTTTTCAGTCATTTGACTGCCGCCATGCTGGAGCACCGCCTTTAGTCGAGCAAATCGACCCCGGGACTTTATTCTTTTGTAAGCCCAGTACTTATTCTATCGGTCTCTTTTGCCGAACCGCTAAGTGACGGGGACGTAAACACACCAGCATCGGTTGTCAAGCAATGCTAGGGGGACAAACACAGACACACAAACACACACACATACATATATACATATATATACATATATACGACAGTCTTCTTTCAGTTTCCGTCTACCAAATCCACTCACAAGGCATTGGTCGGCCCGGGGCTATAGCAGAAGATACTTGCCCAAGATGCCACGCAGTGGGACTGAACCCGGAACCATGTGGTTGGTTAATTAATATATATATATATATGTATATTTAATTAAATAGCCTCATTAAGGGGGAAATATCCAATGAATTACTGGTTCATTGCCTAGTTTTTTTTTGTGAATAGTGATATTCTTAAAATAATAAGTCTAAATATAAATCTTGGTTTATAAATATTCAAAAGAAAACTCAGAAAATGGAAATGTAACATTAATATAATTCATTAACTGCAAAAGTCCAATATATTCTCTTACAGCTGTTTCAATTTTGCCTAAAAATTAAATTACAATAATTAAATCATTTTACTAGGCAAAGTCTCATCAGAGGGGTAGAAAAGATGCATCGTTAGGTTATTTTCAAATCGTCTCTTTAGGCAAAAGCGAAACAGGTGTAAGAGAATATGTTGGATTTTTGGAGTTAAGGAATTATATTAATGCTACATTTCCATTTCTGAATTTCTCTCACACACACACACACACATATATATATGTATATATATATATATATATATATATATATATATATATATATGTATATATATATATATATATATATATATATATATATATATATATATATATATATATATATATATATATATATATATATATATATATATATGCTGGGTCATTGTGCTCGTAATATTTAATTTTATTTGTATACATCTTTCGTTTTTCATTCGTTTTATGATTTTGTCCCCACTGTGGTGTTCTGTTTGTCCGTGTGCTGCCCCCTCTGTGTTATTGCCGTAGTGCCAAATAAAGAAATTCAGTGTGCAGGCGCTTTGTGAAGACAGTCGTTGAAAAGTAATGTCAACACAAATGCAAAGCGAGGCTCAAAAAGAAAATCTGTCTCTATAAAAATCGATAATGTGAATACGAGACTACACTTGGGCACAGGTAGTGACATCACAATAAGTAACGAGGATAATGGGGAGAAATAGAAAGGCCTACATGGAAAAAAAAAACAGGAAAACAATTACGATTTTTAGCCGAAATGATTAGTGAGGTAACATTTCGTGGAGAAACTTTGAAGGCTAAAGTTTTTGTATCAATAAATACGACGGACCTTTTTGGCACAGACTGGATAAAATTGTTTTATTTATGGAACCTCTCCATAAATATTATTTGCAATAATCTAAGCGGTTATAATACCAGTTCAAATAAGGCGTCGGAAGATTTAAAAAAGAAATTGACAAAGATTTTTCCTGATGTTTCTTCGGAAGAATTAGGTAGATGCACCAAGACAAAAGTAAAATTTGAACTAAAAGAAAATACCGTACCAGTGTTTAAACCGAAGCGAGCTGTGCCTTTTACTGCATTGAATCAAGTTATCGAGGAATTAGATAGGCGAGAAAAGCTGGGAGTTATAGGAAAAGTTTACAGAATGGGCAGCACCAACTGCAGATACGGATTACGCTATAGCATATTTGGATGACATACTCTTGAAAAGTGAATCTAGAGGCCAGCATGAGGAACATGTTAAAAGGGTTTTTGAGAAGATAAAGGAGTATGGATGCAAACTTAACGAGTAAAAATGCGAATCTTTCATGCCAGGAATAAAGTATGTTGGGCAAGTTATTGATAAAAATGGTCGCAGGCCAGATCTTTCAAGATCGACGGCAATAAAAAATATGCCTAACCCGAAAAATATTACATTACAAGTGTTCTTAGGTCTCTCGAACTATTGCCAAACATACATACCAAATATGTATGAGCTAAGAGCACCGTCAAACAACCTATTGATAAAAAGGCATACAATGATATTGGTCAGACTGGTATCAAAAAGCGTTCGAAGAAATCAAATTAAAAAACGTTTTAACATTAACGCACTTTGATCCAAATTTAAAAATAATAGTAGCATCAGATGCTTGCGAAAGTGGTATAGGAGCTGTAGTTTTACACCAATATGGAAATGGTAGCCTAAAACCCATCGCTTATGCTCCCCGTTCATTGTTGGCGACTGAAAAAAACTACAACGAAATTGAGAAGGAGGCACTAGCCATTATTTTTGCGGTGAAAAAAGTTCACAAATTCCTACATGGAAGGAAATTCAGTCTGCAAACAGATCACCGCCCATTGTTATAAATTTACACACATAGAGCCAACCGATTTCAGCGCTGGGGGACGATTTTAAGATGGAATTTCTATCATCGAAAAAATTTGGACACGCGGATGGGCTGTCAAGATTGATTCCTAAATACTATGAACCGTGAAGCCTGAAACAAATACAAAAAATACATGCACCACCTGTAAAAATTCAACTTTGGCCCAACACTGATGTACCTTGGTTAAGATTACACACAAACGTCGCTGGACTGTGAAATGGAGGGTATTATCTAAGAGTCGTGGATAATTAGACGGAATGGCCGGAAATATGTAAATGTAGGAAGCCAGCCTCCAAAGTAACGAAGAAATTTATGGACCAACTTTTTGCGCGATATGGCGTCCCAGATATTGTAGCGTAGAATAACGGAAGACAGTTCACGTCGAAGGAGATTAAAAACTTTTGCAAAATGCATGCAATGGAGTATATTACTACTCCACCACACGATCCGTGATCGAATGGACTAGCAAAACGTTTCGTAGACACGTTTAAGAGGATGCTGAAAAAAATTCAGAAATGAACTCCTAACTCATTCTGCATTGACGCAATTCTTAAGTGTCTAGCAAATAATACCTAATCCCAATCCCACATCAGGTATGTCGCCAGCTGAACTAATGTTCATCAGGTTAGTCAGGTCAGTGTTTGACAAATTACCACCGGGAAGAAAAGAAAATAATGGAGAGAAACACCGAAAATAAGATGAAATACTTCAAAATCGGTGACAGGATTTTAAAAAATATACAGAAACGGAAAGGAAAGTTGGCAAGAAGGCATAATAAGTAAACGTTTAGCAAAAATAACGTACATGGTAAAATGTCATACGTGGGAACACAAAAGACACCTAAATCAACGATAAAAAGTTTTACGGAAGAAAGAATAAGACATGACGAGCCAATGGAATTTCTTTATGACACTTTTGACGTTCCGATGCTACAAGAAATAATCGAACCAACAATATAATGATTAGAAAAAGAAAGCAAACAGAACTTTTGAAAGTAGACCCAAAGCGAAAAAAACATTCCAATTTCTTCCCGGGGATATGGAAAAAAATGGGAGGTGGTATTAACGATAATAAATAAAAAGAAAAATATTGCCTTTCAACGAAAGCGAAACTCAAAAAGAGATGTTGTAGTGAAACCCTGACACCCCTGTGAGATACGAAGCCAACTGTCCGAAACCATATAAGGGCGCATGCGCAGTGTCAGTGAAGGACTTTGTGGTGTGTGCAAGCGTTTTGTGAAGACAGTCGTTGAAGTCGTTGAGAAGAGATATTGTTTGTCATGTGTTGTTACTGATTTATATTTTTTGTTGTTATAATCTTGTTATAAATCCACGTTATAATGTGGAATATAGAGTGAGTTCAAAGAAGGACATAACAGTGTCGACGAGGCACAACAAATCAATAAAGCACTCATCTTTAACCGGCAATCAGACACCAGTCAATGCAAGTAGAATACACATCTAAAGGAATTCCCCATGGATGACGAATAGATCTAAATAGCATTTAAAAGAATTTCAAGAAATTCAGAGTATTAGACCACAAAACTAGGGATAGAGAAAATCACATCTTTAATTGTTGAATTCACCAAAGAAAGCCGTCGACCGTTCCTGTTGTATCGACAAATATAGATATAGAAAATATCATTGAAATCAATATTACCGAAAATACATGTTAACACAACATTTTTAAGGAGATCCAAAGTTACTTAAATTCATAGTATATATATATATATATATATATATATATATATATATATATATATATATATATATACACATACATGCACACAGACACACACAGACACACACACACACACACACACACACACACACACACACACATATATATATATATATACATATATATTGTGTGTTTGTGAGTAAGCATGTACATACATATTTATGTATGTATTTAAAGTATTATTCCCAGACCTGTAATAGAAGCACCTGTTAGGGTCCCAGGTATGATTTAATTTGCATGTAAATCACTGGGAATGAAGGACCCATATTTCTTGTCGGAACTTCCTCTTAGGCAAAGGTAAACATGTATAAAAAAGCATTGAAGTGCAGTTGGCTTCTGGTCATCTCAGCTTCTGTTGTGCCTCTGGTTTTATGGCAGTTTGCTAAGAAAAATGTTTTTTCACAAACCAAATCCATGCACAGAAACTTCTTGGACTCCCAGAATGTTTGCAAGGACCTTTTGAATTTGTGAAGTGGTCATGCTCGGTCATGAGTTAACATCCACAACCATATATACAGATTCATGCACTACACACATATTTATGAAATAGGCGAAAAATTTATAATATAATACAAACACTAAACACACCAGCATGCAGATATGATACACAAAATTTACCTGTCTGATGAAACCCCACAGACGATCATGGCGAAAAGGTAGCCCATGAAGAAAATGGTAATGGTGTGCCTTGCCAGAATCGCATCATCGCAAACGAGATTCAGCTGCAATGAGAAATATGAAAATTATTTAATGTATACATTTTATAATTTTGATAAAAATAATTTTATGTTTTGGAAATGTAGAAACAGTGTATCTTGGAGACCCCTTCCATAGTCAGTGTGTATTCTAGGAACAACGGTCATGTGACACTCTCAGAATCGATTGTATAATAGGGAATGGTCCAATGTCAAAGGGGCCACTGTTCATGGCTCGGGAACAGTGCGAGTACACCCAGTAAAATTTGGTGGTGCAGGGGCAATGAAAACGCTTTAAACGATCTCCTAAAAAGCTTCATCACCAAAACGAATGAGCATAAAATCATTTTTGGGTTAATTTGAAAAATTATCTTTCATGATTGAATGTATCCGAATTGACTGATGTACAAATATAATAATGATAATAATAATAATAATAATAATATGATAATAATAATAATAATAATAATAATAATGATATATAATAATAATATAATAATAATAATAATGATAATAATAATAATAATAATAATAATAATAATAATAATAATGATAATAATAATAATAATAATAATAATAATAATAATAATAATAATAATAATAATAATAATAATAATAATAATAATAAAATGTAAGAACACCGGGGACGTTTAAGATGTAAGAGACACCGGGGGACGTTAAGATGTAAGAAGGAAAATACAGAGCTCCGAAATCTATCCACAAACATCGAAAACAAGGACATTCTATGGAGCCAAAGATTTACTAACAAAGAATGGACTGTATCCGAGAAAGTAATACTAATTGAAATTTATTACTATTTTCGAAACGAAATGATGTATTTTGACTCGATATCATCTCCACCTCTAACACAACACATGTAAACATGCGTGGAACATCACGATCATCCCTGACCCCAAACACCATGTACAAAGGGAACTACGAAGAAATTAAATGCCACCGATCTATTCAACCCAAGAATAACAATCGAGCGGTACGTACATTAAACTTACAACAAAAAATGTACGAAAAACTACACGTGCGAAATAATGTGACAATAGAAATAAACGGACCGGTACCCTACGAAAATGACGACCGTCAAAATAATCGGCCGGACGTTGTACCTCATGTCCCGCAAATAAAACCCAAAAGACGTAAATGGACACGTGAGGAATACATTTCTATCTTACACGCATACTTCACAGCAGTGCTCTACCCAAGAAATGAAAATACAACAACACATACATATAAAATATGGAAGGAAAATAATAGAGATATAGACTTGGATACAGCAATGAATCCTAATAAATTAGCTAACGTACGAAGATACATTCTCAACACAAAAAAAATATCAGAAATAGAAATAGAACATCTAAAAGAAAAAATACACCAGGAAAATGTAGATAGAAGCCACACAACAATGCCCAATAATATAAACACTGAAACTGTAAAACACGAAGACAAACGCAACATTCCCAACAAACACGATGTAAACAACGAAGGGGAGCCTACTGATTATTATAATATAAAAAAATAAAATAATCAAAGAACTGAAAACCACAGAGCTCAAAATGGACCACCGACCATACCTCCCAACTAATAGCCACTGAAACAAAAAAAAAAGTGATATCACTGAGCTAAATGACTTACGCAGCAGCCACTGCAGCCACAAAAGAAGCTGGATACTCACCCTAAACAGGAGTACCACCACCCAAACAAACCCTGTGGATAAATAACATCCAAAACAAAATTTAAAAAAATTAGAAAAGACCTGTCGATTCTTAATGAAATCAGCAAACAATCAACGCTACTGAGCAACAAAAAGAAAACAAAAATACAAAAATACTCACAGAGAAAGATTTGCCTGAGATAACAGAAAAGCTGAAGCAAGATATCCTTGCCAAAGCACAAAGGATCCGCCGGTACGAGAAACGCCAACGCTTCTTTGAACAGAACAAAAAGTTCAACTCCAACCCCAAAAAGTTCTACCAAGAACTGGGCAAAAATAAAATAGAAGTCACTGCAGCACCAACGGTAGAAGAATTGGAAGAATTCTGGAGAGAAATGTGGTCGGCGAACGAACAACCAAAAAAAAAGGAGTATCAAAATAACAAACTCGGCATCTGAACAACTTTGGACCCCCATAACAACTGAAAAGGTCACCCAGGCACTGCAAAGGCTAAGCAACTGGAAGGCACCTGGGCATGACAAGATCCCCAACTTCTGGTTGAAATATCTAACAGGAATGCACAAAATGCTGGCTGAAAACTTTAACAACATACTAGCAGAGCCAGAGACAATGCCTGAATGGCTCACGAAGGGGAAAACCATCTTAATTCCCAAATCAAATGAAACAGCAAAACCAGAAAACTACAGACCAATAACCTGCCTCCCTATGTTCAAGGCATTTACTGCAGTGATATCGCAAAGGCTGAACAAGCACCTGGACGAAAACAACCTGTTCCCAGAAGAGCAGAAAGGATTCCGCAAAGGCTCATATGGCTGTAAAGATCAACTAATGATTAATAAAGCCATAACTGAAGACAGCCACAGAAAGAAGAAAGGCCTCATTATGGCCTGGATTGACTACAAAAAGGCGTTTGATAGCATCCCCCACACATGGATCCTCGAAACACTAGCCATTAACAAAGTAGCACCAACAATCATAAAATTCATAGAGCACTCTATGAATAAATGGCAAACAGTCCTACACCTCCAAACAAAAGAGGGACTCATGAAAACCAAAGACATCCCCATTAGAAGAGGAATATTCCAGGGAGACACGCTCTCTCCACTCCTTTTCTGCTTGGCACTGTCACCTCTATCTGATATACTAAATAGAACTGGATGTGGATATAAATGTTACGGCAAAACGATCAGCCACCTTTTATATATGGATGACCTAAAACTATACGCTGCAAATAACAAACAGCTGGAAACACTATTAAAGACAGTTCATGGATTTACCAAAGAAATAGATATTAAATTTGAATTAGAAAAATGTGCCAAAGTAACCATGAAAAGAGGAAAACTAGTTAAGAGTAACAACATCACACTAGATAAAACCAATGAAATAAAAGAATTAGACCAAAGCCAAACTTACAAATACTTAGGAATCCATGAACTAGATAAGACACAACACACACAAATGAAGGAGAAAATAAAAAAAAGAATATTATAGACGAGTTAGATCAATACTAAAAACAGAGCTCAATGCTAAAAACAAGATAATAGGTATCAACACTTTAGCTGTCCCAGTTATAAGTTACAGCTACAATATCCTTAACTGGACACGAAATGAAACTGACCAAAATAGATAGGAAAACAAGAAAATAATGACAGGATCTAGGATGCATCACCCAAAATCTGACATAGAAAGACTATATATACAACGTATAGAAGGTGGTAGAGGCCTTATACAGCTGGAAAACTACTATAAAATAACCACCATAGGACTGCAAAAATATCTACTTCAGAAGGAAGGAAAACTGATCCAGATAGCGGCAAAACAAGAGCAAAACAAAAAACTGTACTCAGTATTTAAGGAAGCTGACAAATACAAACAAGAAAGCATACCACCTAATAAACATGAAGAAGAAGAAGAAGAAGAAGATGAAGAAACAACAAAAGCTATAAAACAAATGAAATCCAAACTAAAAATAGAACAGCAACGAACCATGATAACACGATGGCAAGAAAAGCCCCTTCATGGTAAATACTGGACTAAACTAAACGCAAAAGAAATAGACAAAGAAAAATCCCAGCAATGTTTGAGAAGCTCAGGACTTAAAGCAGAAACAGAGGGATTTTTAATTGCAGCACAAGACCAAAGCCTCCCCACCAGAAATTACCAAAAACATGTAATGAAAAGAAATATTACAAGTAACTGCAGAATATGTGGAGATGGACAAGAAACAATAAATCATATTATCTCTAGCTGCCCAGTCCTGGCTAAGAAGGAATATATTCACAGACATGACAGAGTTGGAACCTACATACATTGGAAGCTATGCCAACATTATGGAATAACAACAGAAAAAAGATGGTATAGGCACACACCAGAAAAGGTCACAGAAAACGAGAAAGCAACCATACTCTGGGATATGCCGATACACACAGATAGAGAAATTAAGACCAACAGACCAGATATAGTTGTCAGAGATCATGAAGAAAAAAAATGCTTTCTAATTGATGTATCAATACGGCAGATGACAACGTGTCTCTAAAAGAAATGGAGAAACTCTCAAAATACAAAGACCTGGAAATAGAGGTAACTAGAATGTGGAATCTGAAAACAGAAACAATTCCTATCATAGTAGGTGCATTAGGCATGATAAAATAAATATTCAGACAAATACATAACAAAAACACCAGGACTTACAAACACATATAACATACAGAAAATTGCACTACTAGGCACTGCACACATCCTACGCAGAACACTTTCCATACAATAACCATCAGAGCATCACAACAAACCACAGCACATACCCAAGGCACACAGAGCTGCGCTCGGTAGTGAAGTGAAAGCACGCTATAAAAATAAAACTACTGAATAAATAATAATAATAATAATAATAATAATAATAATAATAATGATAATGATAATAATAATAATAATAATAATAATAATAATAATAATAATAATAATGATTACAATAACAATAACAATAACAACAACAACAACAACAACCATAATAATAATAATAATTAATCTTCTTCTTCTTCTTCTTCTTTCTTCTTATTATATTATTATTATTATTATTATTATTATTACAACTGTATCTGTTTCGATATTAAGATTGAAAAAAAAAATTGACGTTTTTTGTAAAAAAATTTCCACCTGGATTTGCACCCCCGAAACAAATTTTATTCTCGTATTTATGCCACTGTTGAGGGTTAACCCAGAATATTTTGTGTAGAGGGACTTTATTGTAAAGATTGTTTTCCAAGATTGTTTTAGTCTCGGAATCTATTCTGACCCAGGAGTTATATTGGAAAGATTATTAAATACCATTTCCAGAACACTTCACGCTATGGCGACAATGTCTTGGAACCACAATCAATATCCAGTCCTAACATACATTGCATCATAGAGATGTACTTTTGTAGAAAACTCTATCAATAAAACCCCAGAACATATTCCATTTTCTTCACTCCCCGATATCTCCCTGGATAAAATTGTGTCTATCTTTGCTCTGGACCTTGTCAATCTGGGTCTTGTAGGAATTATCCTAAACCCATTCTGCCAGTTGCCATGTTGCACATGAACTCCTTTGGTATTAGGCATAACCTTGAAACCTTCCATTTCCACTTTGATGCCAATTGATGACACCTTCAGGTCCCAACTGTCCCTTATTCTATGATTTCTCTGCTTGGTAATTGAGGGGATTTGAAGGATGGCAGAGATTTCAGAGCTGTGTAAAAGAGTTCTCCTGATTGTTAATTAGTAATAAAGTGACTGCTGGTTATAGACAGTAAGAAATGGAATTTTTCAACCATCTTCCCTTTCTCTGGCATCATGGAACTTGATTTGATGGGTTGTAAGTCTTTCTTGGTAAAGTATGTCTTGCAAAATTCACCAACTGTTTGGGACTAATGTCACCAATGTCAGCTATAAATACTCTTACTGGGGGCTGTCCAACCCCTGACTTAGATGAGGATCTTCCTTATTTCGCCGCAGTCCACTTGGTCCCCATATTTATGGCAATGGCCAACAGGAGAAGAAGCTGATGCTTGTCTTGTGTTTTTGATTCTGAAGTGACCGGCAGATTGAAATTTCTGAATAAATCAAAGATCGGGTGGTGCAAACATGACTGTGTGGTAAGAAGTTTTCTTCCCAAGCACACAATTCTGGGTACAATCCCACTGCATGGCACCTTGGGTGTGTGTATATATATATATATATATATATATATATATATATATATATATATATATATATATATATACACACATACATATATATAAATTTGAATTTAAAATGAGGGTGAGAAATTAGATATTTATTTAATCAACATCGATTTCACACTAGTGGTCGAGCATATAAAAAAACTGAAGGTTCAGAAAAATTGTATTATATACATGTTAGAGGGAAACCACTATGTGGACACCCTTGAGCTAGAAATAGATCCGCTATGGTCTTACCACTACGAAATGTTCTCAAGAAACATTTAACAAAACAACCAAAACGTAATCGAGCAAGACAAAAGAAAAAGCAATAAAAATATGGATTATTCGCATACATGTTCACTATTAACATAGTGTTAATAGTAAAACATGTATGCGAATAATCCATACATAAATTTTTCTTGAGAACATTTCTTAGTGGTAAGACCATAGCGGATCTATTTCTAGCATAAGGGTGCCCACATAGTGGTTTCCCTCTAATATGTATTTTATACATATATATATATATATATATATATATATATATATATATATATATATATATATATATATATATATATATATATATATATATGTATATATGATAGATCGTCAGCCACTACACACATTTTTCTCTCCTTGTTTCTCGCCTTGTTTTCTGTGTCCCTTTCTGTAGAAGAGCGTAGGCTCGAAACGTAAAAGACTTTTTCTATTCCTGAGCGTTATACTAATACATCTGTTTGTTTTGTATACCACCTGTCTTCGTCTTTTTTTTGTGAACACTCCCTATATATATATATATATATATATATGTATAAGGGTGAAAAGGAACACACGAGTTGATATATATGAAAAAACAAGTAAAAAATAGAAAATGCTAAAATTATTTTATAGTGAACATTTCAGTACCGGTTTCGGTCATTTTGAGACCTTTTCAACTGTAACGATTAAATAATTAAATTTAGAAAAATTAGAAGAAAAGTTTTCTTAAAAGAATATTTCTATAGTAGTGTTCAGATTTAAGTGGCATTCTGCCTTTCTCTGACTCCCTTGTTTGCACTTGTGTGTTCGAGGTAGTTGTGAGTTCTTGGTAGGGTAGTAGAGGGAAGGCTGGTGAGGAAAGGGGGGTGGGAGAATCTGGGAGTGCCCTGATGGTCGTATTTTGAATGGTCAGTGGCGGCTGGCAGTCTCAGTTCAATTCAGGAGAATATTTATATTCACAGGCTTGTTTATAGAATTAGCGTAGGTGTTATACTAAAAAACATTAGTGACAAACTTAAGGGGTAGGGGGTGGAGAAGAAGAAGAAGAAGAAAGAAGAAGAAGAAGAAGGAGAAGGAGAAGGAGAAGATGACGATGATGGTGATGGTGGTGATGATTATGACGACGATGATGATGATAACGATGATGATGAAGAAGAAGAAGAAGAAGAAAGAAGAGAAGAAGAGAAGATGGTGGTGATGATGGTGGCGATGATGATGATGCCGATGATGATGATAACGATGATGATGAAGAAGAAGAGGAAGAAGAAGAAGAAGAAGAAAAAAACAGAGAAGGGAGAATATGAATGGGTTGTAAATATAGCTATGAAGGGGCTGATTAGTAATGGATTCTATGGAGTGTAGTATTTGTGTGTGTATATATTTTTTTCTTTTATTCTAAAGTTGAGGTATATTAATTGTTTGTCGTAGACCCGTTAAGAAGTGGCTTGTATTTTGTAATAAAGAGATTTTCTTACTTATTCGTTGTCTCGAGGTTGTATCGTCCCTAAATTGGTAGAGGGGGAAATTCTGAAGTTGGTGTTTTTTTGTTGGCGCAAGTATCTATGTGTTGGCTAAAAGCTATTTTCTGTTTTGGGGAATTTTTATCTGGGATCTGTGCAGGGCCATTCGTTTACGCAAACCATTTTTTGTTTGGCCTTTCCTCACCAGCCTTCCCTCTACTACCCTACCAAGAACTCACAACTACCTCGAACACACAAGTGCAAACAAGGGAGTCAGAGAAAGGCAGAATGCCACTTAAATCTGAACACTACTATAGAAATATTCTTTTAAGAAAACTCTTCTTCTAATTTTTCTAAATTTAATTATTTAATCGTTACAGTTGAAAAGGTCTCAAAATGACCGAAACCGGTACTGAAATGTTCACTATAAAATTATTTTAGCATTTTCTATTTTTTACTTGTTTTTTTCATATATATATATATATATATATATATATATATATATATATATATATATATATATATATATATATATGTATGTATTCATTAACTCATTTACTTGTTTCAGTCATTTGACTATGGCCATGCTGGAGCACCGCCTTTAGTCGAGGAAATCGACCCCAGGACTTATTCTTTGTAAGCCTAGTACTTATTCTATCGGTCTCTTTTGGCGAATCGCTAAGTTACGGGGAGGTAAACACACCAGCATCGGTTGTCAAGCGATTTTGGGGGTCAAACGCAACACACAAACATACACCACATATATATATACATATATACGACGGGCTTCTTTCAGTTTCCGTCTAACAAATCCACTCACAAGGCTTTGGTCGGCCCGAGGCTATAGTAGAAGACACTTGCCCAAGGTGCCACGCAGTGGAACTGAACCCAGAACCATGTGGTTCGTAAGCAAGCTACTTACCACACAGCCACTCCTACGCCTATATATATATATATATAATATTAATATATATATATATATATATATATATATATATATATATATAATTAATAAGGGTGAGAGAATTAGATACTAATTTAATAGTATATCTATTCAACACCAAGTGGCCTAGTGCTCCGAGAAACCTGGATTATTATAATATTTTATAATATATTATAATATTTTTACAAAATAAATATAAGAGAGTGGTCACTATATGGCTCACTCTAGCACTAGTTAATCCAAAAGGTTTCGACCACAAAAATACATGTTTCCCATGAAAGTCAGTACGATTGTTAGCTCACACGGACAGGGCAAATAAAAAATAACAAAAATACAGATTATTTGGGGACAATTGTTTCGCTATTAATGAATTAAATGTAAAATTACATGTATTTTACATTTTTCATTAATAATTAGCGAAACAATTTACATAATCTGTATTTTGTTATTTTTTATTTGCCCTGTCCGTGTGAGCTAACAATCGTACTGACTTTCATGGGAAACATGTACTTTGTGGTCGAAACCTTTTGGATTAACTAGTGCTAGAGTGAGCCATATAGTGACCACTCTCTTATATTTATTTTATATATATATATATATATATATATATATATATATATATATATATATATATATATATATAGATAGATAGATAGATAGATAGATAGATGAATACAAAAATGGGACAACAACGCGAAACATCCAGACAGACGATACAAGGGTCATTCAGAGTTTTCTTTCCTCAATCGAGTTCCAGATTATCTTTGCAATTTCGGCTGGCTATACTCGAAGTTGCTCCAATCTGGCCAGCCCCATATATATCTCTATATTATAAATCTGAAATGCGAAAAGTTTGTTCGTTTGTTTGTCTGGTTTTGGCATTGAGAACGGGTTAAAGACCACTAGATCCCGTCGGATTGACTCCAAAATTTACAGGGAGATGTAAAATGAGGTGAGGATGTTAGTGGGATACGTTAAAAGGTGTCAATTTTATATTTTATATATTTTGTATATTATATTTTTATTTTTATGTTTTGCTTTATGTTTTTCACTGTTTGATTTGCCTATTAGTGGTTTTATCTCTAACTTAATTTATACATATATATATATATATATAATTTGTATATATTTGTATATATAATGCGTGCACACACACACACACACACACACACACACACCACACACACACACGCACACACACACACACATATATATATATATAATGTGTGCATTATGTGGTCGGTTGAGCTGAAAATATGCAGACCTATGTTAAAAGTGCTGGCAAGTTTACATGACAACTATTTTTTTCCTCAAATGAAAGGCGTGACCTCTAGGACAAAATTCCTCATCTTATAAAATGTGACCCCAGTAGACCCGAATGAAATTGGGTTATATTAACCAAAATGTGAAAAGGGGTCTAAATGGGGCTGGAAGGGGATTAAAATTTAAAGGAGCGGGTGTTTAGCAATTCTCTGTTACATCAAGCTAAAAAATTTGCACCAGCCTTTTAATCGTCATGTGTTGCCGTCCATGATGAAGTTTTGAATGCTTGCCATGGTGAGTCTACTGTCGTGAGAAAGAATCACTTCAAAACTTGGTGTTCAGGAATTTTCTTTTACATCAACTTCAAAATTTTACGCCAGCCGTTACACTGTCAATACGTTGCTGTCCGTCGTTAAGAAATGCCAGCCATGGTGACTCTACTAACCTCAGATTCTATCCCTTCAAACTTTGGTTTCCAATATTTTATTATTTTTATTCAGCTCGCAAGTTCGTCTGTCCCTTTTAAATGTTAGTGTTTTGCTGTCTGCCTTGAAGCAGACCTTTCCGTTGTCACTGCCTGATATTTATGATTAATCTTTCAAAATATTTTATTTCTCAACTTACTCAAGATCTTTTGTTGTTTATAAATGGGGGAGATATAGATAAAGATAGAGAGTAAGAGAAAGCGAGGGAGAGTCCGAGAGAAAAGAAAAGTAAGAGAGTGGGAAAGTGAGAGAGAAAGGAGAGACAAACAAAGAGGGAGAATCATCATCATCATCATCATCGTTTATCGTCCGTTTTCCATGCTAGCACGGGTTGGACAGTTTGACCGGGGTCTGGGAAGGTGGATGCCCTTCCTAACGCCAACCACTCTATGAGAGTAGTAGGTGCCTTTTTCGTGCCGCCGGCACAGGTGCCAGGGGGCTGGCAGCGGCCACGATCGGTTGGTGCTTTTTAGGTGCCATCGGAACAGAAGCCAGTCAAGGCGGCGCTGCAATCGGCCACATTCAGATGGTGCTTTTTACGTGCTGAAAAGAAGCAACAGAAAGTAACAACCACACTCTTACCCGCGCGTAGAGCGGGTCACCTTAAGCTAGTATATATATATATATATATATATATTACTACTATATATATATATATATATATATATATATATATATATATATATATATATATATATATATATATATATATATATATATATATATATATATATATATATATATATATGTGTGTGTGTGTGTGTGTGTGTGTGTATGTGTATGTGTTCATTCCTACCACTGCTTGTCAACCGATGTTGGTGTGTTTACAGCACGAGTGAGCAATAGATTAAATACCAGGCTTTATAGAAAAACGGTAACTATTGAGGTCGATCGTCCAAGTAGAAGTCTTCGAGCATTGCCCCAGCATGGCCACAGTCTAATGACTGAAACCAGTAAAAGATAAAAGATAAAGGATATTTACGATTATGGGGAAATGCTTATTTATGACGGGTGCATAGTCTCAAACAAAATTATATCGAGCAACGCCTCCTTTTTATAAAACGCAGACACCATGAAATTGTATGGATTCACACAGCAACAAGTTCTGAATGCTTCTTTCATATAACATTTCAATGTTTGTATTGTTAAAGCTGTTACTCACAATGCCATCTGTGGCAACCAAAGCGAAAATAATAACTTTTAGGTTATTGAGGAATATTCAATATTCAAGATTTGAAGAGGTTAACTGTACTTCTTTCCATGAACAACTTCAATATTTTTCATGATTATGACAGCTTTATACATATGCCCTCTCTCTCTCTCTTTCACACACACATGATATGTAAACATGCACACATATATATGTAAATATACGTACACATATTTATATGTACTAGCAGGCATACCCGCCGTTGCTCGAGATTAAGTAACACAATTGGCGAGTCACGATATCTTCCAATCGTGATATTTCACATTTGTTTTGTGGTAATTTCTCTTCTGTACCTGAAGATTTGCATACCTTTTCCCCTCTTGCTCTTGTCATCAACAATCGCCCACACCACTGCATGCAACAAGAATATTAATGCTTAAATTACACTCACCCCAACAGGGGCAACAGTTTTAACACGTTCGAAAGTTGATGGGTTAAAGCGAGAACAACTGATGTGTTATCAAACTACCACTGAAACCTTCTTTTTGGGTGCCGAAAACCATCATTCCCAAGTTCCTTCTCATGTCCCTTTCTCAGTTTTCAGAGTTTGCACTGTCAGTGTAGGCACATTGAAAAGTAGATCTAGCGAGATTGTTGAGATGCTTGAACGGGGTCGTGTCGATTTAAGCTGCTGCATCCAAGAGTTAAGGTGGGGAGGGGCTTCAGCCAGATTCCCCACAAGGAAGACACCTAGATATAAAATCTTCTGGGAAGGCAACAGTGACGGGATAGGGAATGTGGGCATACTTCTTGCTGAGAAATGGGTGGATAAGGTCAGAGTGTGCAACAGAGTGATTATACTCAGCTTACTCCTGCAGAATAGCTTATGCCCCACAAGCAGACCTACCAAATGAACAGAAGGACCATTTTTATTATATTCTTCTGCAGGTTACCTCAAAGACAAGTGACAATGATCGCATCTTTGTGGCTGGGGATTTCAATGGGCATGACCAGTATCATTCATGGTGTCCATGGGGGCCATGGAATTGGCCCTCGAAACGAAGAGGTTACAAGCCTACTGCAGTTCTGTGAAGCGAATAACCTATGGATTTACAGCACCAGCTTCAGGAAGCCAGACAGTTACCTGATAACCTATCAATCAGGTAACTGTGCTAGCCAGATTGATTACATTCTCACCAAGCAGCGGAATGCATGGCTGCTCTTAAATACAAAGACCCTCCCTGGTTAAGAATGTACACCCCCCCATCAGCATAGACTAGTCATTAGTGATTTTAGACTCCAAACCAGAAGGTTGCCAAGAAGCAGACGAATCTGGAAACGAAGGATTTGGAAGTTTAAAAACCCTTCATATGGTCAGAGATTTAGGGAGATTCTAATTGAGAAATTTGATGAGAGGGAGGAGGGGCTACAAACTTGTGACAGAGAGGGCAGCGCAGAATTCCTGCGGGACATCCTGCTGAGTTCCACAGACCAAATCTGCGGCTGGTGCAAAGTCCCTTCCAGACCTAGGGTAACATGGTGGTGGAACGATGCAGTAGACAGGGCCATTAGAGCAAACAAACAGGTCTGGAAGAGGGGTGGCAGGAAGCTGTATCAGATAGCTAGAAGGGAAACTAGGGGCAGGTGTATCTAGCCAAGGGAGAAGCGGAAAAGAGGTCTGCATATACTCAACGACGCGAGGACCGAAGAACTGAAGTGTTTCGGATTGCAAGACTGTGTGAGGGAAAATCGTGATGTCATAGGAGAGAAATGTGTCCGCATGGATGATGGTGCATTTGCATTTATCGATTCTGCAAAGAAAGAGGCTTGGAAATGCCATTATGAAAAACTGCTGATGAACGTGGAGAATGAATGGAAATATGAGGGTCTGCCAAATGATGACCCAACTGAGGAACCAGCTACCCTAATCGACAGTTCCTTGGTAGATAAAGCAATTAAGGATATGAAGATAGGGAAAGCCCCCAGCTCATCAGGAATTACTGCTGAGATGTTTAAAATATCTGGTGGTGTGGGTTATGATCTACTCACCCGTATTATAAATCAGGTGGTTCACGAAGGTGTCATACCAAATGACTGGTGTAACTGCACCATAGTCAACTGCTACAAAGGTAATGGTGAGCCTTAGATAGCAATAATTACAGACATATCAAATTGTTAGATCAGGTGATGAAACTTACGGAGAGAGTCATAGTCCAACTGATTAGGGAGAGAGCTTAGATGAGATGCAGTTTGGTTTTGTGCCAGGTAGAAGCACCACTGACGCTATATTTCTGATAAGGCAGCTGTAGGAGAAAATACCTAGTCAAAGATACACCTCTGTACTTGGCCTTTGTTGACTTGGAGAAAGCCTTTGAGACGGTCCTCCGACCCCTTATCTGGTGGTTAATGTGGAAACTAAAAGATGCACGATCATAAAAAGCAAGAGACAGCTTAAATCTATGAAAAGTCTCCTAACACAAGCCCGAATACACTCTTCAACACAGAAGCCGACAGTAAAAAAATGTGTAAGACCCAATTGCGGGATATGCGATTATCTAATTGAGGGATCAGAGTTCTCCTTCAAACAGGGACAACGGTTTACAGAGAAAAGCAACTTCACATGTGCTTCGGAGAACCTGATATACACACTAACCTGCTCTGGGTGTCAAGAGCAGTACATAGGCCAAACAAAAAATAGTTTGCGTAAAAGAATGGCCCTGCACAGATCCCAGATAAAAATTCCCCAAAACAGAAAAATAGCTTTCAGCCAACACATAGATACTTGCGCCAACAACAAAACACCAGGCTTCAGGATTTTCCCCCTCTACCAATTTAGGGACGATACAACCTCGAGACAACGAATAAGTAAAGAAACTCTCTTTATTACAAAATACAGGCCACTTCTTAACGGGTCTACGATAAACGATTAATACACCTCAGCTTTAGAATAACAGAAATACACACGCAAATATTACATTCCAAAGAATCCATTACAAATCAGCCCCAATCACAGCTATAATCCATAACGTGCC
The DNA here is from genome assembly GCF_006345805.1 of Octopus sinensis. NCBI lineage: Eukaryota > Metazoa > Mollusca > Cephalopoda > Octopoda > Octopodidae > Octopus > Octopus sinensis. The sequence continues at coordinate 88,201,229 of NC_043005.1, read as the reverse complement.
AACTTCAAGTCATACAACACCTCACTACTTCCACTCATTCATATTCTCCCTTCTCTTTTTTCTTCTTCTTCCTCTTCTTCTTCATCATTATCATTATCATCATCATCATTATCATCATCATCGTCGTCATCATCATCACCATCATCATCATCTTCTTCTTCTCCTTCTCCTTCTTCTTCTTCTTCTTCTTCTTCTTCTTCTTCACCATCATCATCATCATCAACATCGTCATCTTCTACTTCTTTCTTCTTCTGCACCACCTTCTACCTCTTAACTTTATCACTAATGCTTTTTAGTATAACACCCACGCAAATTCCATAAACAAACCTTTCAATAGAAATATTCTCCTGAATTGAACTGCAACTGCTAGCCGTCGCTGACCATTCAAAATACGACAATCAAAGCACTCCCAAATTTTCCCACCCCCTCTCCTCATCAACTTTCTTCTTCTTCTACCCGACCTTGAACACACAAGTGCAAACAAGGGAGACAGAGAAAGGCAGAATGCCACTTATATTTGAACACTATACAAATATTCCTTTAAAAAACTTTTCTTTTAATTTTTCTAAATTTAATTATTTAATCGTTACAGTTGAAAAGGTCTCAAAATGACCGAAACCGGTACTGAAATGTTCTTTATAAAATTATTTTAGCATTTTCTATTTTGACTTGTATATATATATATATATATATATATATATATATATATATATATATATATATATATATATAATAGATACATCTGTGCGTGTATGGATAGATAGATAGATAGATAGATAGATAGATAGATAGATTGATAGGTGGAGAGTAAGACAGTTTGGTAGGTAGATAGAATGATAAACAGATTAGCTTGTATGTGACTTGTGACTTTCAAAAGAACCTTACCTCAGTGGTGATTGAGTTGTGCGTATTGGTTTTATCATACACCCAAGAGTTGCACTTCTGTGTCGTTCGATTTCCATTTTCTGTGGTATTGGAATATATCAAACATTTATCATAAACCACCTCCCCTTCATCCTCACTCTTTGGAATATATTCGTTGATCAGTTCTTCATGGATTTCACTTTGGATTTTATACGTGTCGTTGTCGTAACCAGGAATAGCACACCTAGGAAAATATACAAAATATGTTTCTTTGATCTTTCATTTAAATTAAAATTACATCTTCTGTAGCGTTACCCTTCCCCACTTCTTACTTTCTTTTTCTTTTTCTGTTTCTTTGTATTCAAATGTCATAATTTAGACACAAGTTTGTTTATCTGGATAAGAAGTTTACTTCTCAACCATTTCGACTTAGGTTCAGTCCTACTTAGCAGCACCTTGGCCAAGTGCTTTCTACTAGGGCCACATGGCTGACCAAAGCTTTGTGAATGAATTTGGTGGATGGAAACTGAAAGAAGCCCATCATATATATATGTATGCAGGTGTGTGAATATGTGTGTATCTCTATATATATAAAACTGAGAATGTGTGTCTGTCTATCTGTCTGTCTGTGTGTTTCCCTAAAACTTGAGAACTACACAACCAATTTCATTCAAATTTTACACATGCCTTACTTAGGGTCCATGTAGTTTCATGGGCAAAAAATGTTCAAATTCTTGCCTTGGGCGAGCCCATAGCAATATCATATCTTCTCCATTATTTCAGTATTACGTGTTAAAAGTGAAACAAAAACATTTCTCTATTTTATGTCAGATACTTTCACTTTAACAATAAAAATTAGAGATAATAATAACAACTGAATTATATGTAGTAAGTAATAATTAAAATCAAACTAAAGTATAATATAATAATTAAATCGTAACATAACAATTAAAAGTAAAAATAGCAATTAGTATAAAATTGCATCAATGACTTGAACTTAAATAAGTTGTTTCACATGAATGGGAATAAATAAAAATAAAATTTAAGTGCAGAAATGGAATAGTCCAGATGGAGCTGTGCACATACCCTTTGCCATGGCTTTTACATTAGATTACCTGCTAATTAGCTAGCATTAAGTATCTATATGAAGTTTGGCTGTATGTAATGTCTGTTTTTCTCGAACAGCCGCTTCTACTGAGTACTGCTGTTGGTTTATTTCTGATCTATAAAAGACTATAGCTTCAACTGAGTACTGCTTTTTGATTCACCGTAAGGTTTGTTGTTATTATTATTACTGTTTAACTATTGTTATCACGTTTGTTGGTTCCTCGCAAGGGAAGCGTTGTTGTGTTGTATTTATTAAATAATTGTAAACCGTAACCCTACCCCTTTCGGAGAAGAGCTTTGGTTATTGTTTAAAAATTGAATTGTGTCCATGTTTGGGGAAATTGACAATATTTTCACCGTTTATACGGAAGCATTTTTGTTAAAATGTCTTCGATAGAAGAAAGTCCAAAAATGAATTTCGCTGCAGACGTCGGCGGGCGCGAACTCATTAAAATTACATTGGAAGAAATACAAACCTATTTCGGATTGATCACCGACAAAGACGGTGAATCTAGGATAACACCACCAAACGAAATAAAAAATTAAATTAAAGGAAAGACTATTGTCTATAAAGTATACAATGTAGGGAAAAAAGATTTGAACACCTGGAGGAAAGTACCATTGAAAAGTGTCTTGGTGCGACTATGAAAGATATCAAGTATCTAACCAGAAGCGGTAAATTCGCCACAATAGAAGCAAGGTTCGAGTCAACGGAGCGTGCAAGAGAGTACTCGACTCGAACCTTGCAAAATGGAATTATTTTATTGTTACCTTTATATCTGGGACGTATGACGTCCCGGATAAAAATTAAAAATCCCCCCTCCCACCAGAAGTAGAGGTAGGCTGGATTGTAGCTACACTTCTATACAAGAGGGAGGACAAGATACAATTGATCGAAATTGCAAGAGACGGGCCTACAATCCCAGTCTGTTAATCCTAGTATATATATATCATCTATGTGTTCATGTGTGTGTATTTGTGTGTGTATATATGTATATATAATTGAATTAATTTGGGGTCAACAAGAAATAGTACGGTTGGACATTTATTTTCAATCACTACAAGGAGCATAGACAGCTGCCAATCTGAAGGACTTACCGCTGCTGTGCTTCACGTGAAAGACGACCAACCTGCCCTCTGGGTCTACAAGGACAGTTCTTACCTCTAATTCCAGATTTTTCCTGAGTGGAACTGCAACTCACCCCTCCAGGTTGTCTTGGAGAAATAAACACCTCGTAGCCATTTAGGGGAGTGGTGGTGAAAAAGTCTGCAGTTCCCTCAGTCTGATTTCAGTAGTAACTACTAAATATAATCTAAGCAACCTGAGGTCATCAAGGAGGAAGTTTTGCTTTCCATTCGTCCCCAGCCTGCGTACATTTATGCAACCTATGTTGAACAAGAGCATAAAGTTGTCTTACCTTTTTCTGCCTATTTTTTGTGTGTGGGGGGTGACAGTAGTCCATTTATTGTCTTCTTTGGGTAGTTATTGTATTTCATTCTCTGTTGCCATTCTTGTAATTGGTTTCGTTGAAACCTTTGGGGCTGGTGGCTGGGTTTCAGGTGTTTTTTCATCTGGTTTTCCCGTATTTTCAGTGTTTTTTTTACAATGCTGTTGGTTTGGTGGTCGGTATAGGCACCGATGGTGGAGGGTATTCGGATCTTATGTGGCCCTTTTAGCCACACTTATAGCACCTGGGCTTTCGCCCCTCCACTATTACCCTTAAATTAGTTTCATCCCCGATTACTATAGTATCGGGGATCTCGTCCAAATCGGCAGGGGCTGCTTAGGTTAACATTTCTAATCCCTGTCCCTGCCAATTTTGTTGGTGGAATTTGTGACCCGGAAGATCGTTATTTGGTACCCCAAGTCCAATGTCAATGCCGGGCATAAGCTAAGCAACATCCACATCTGGTGGTATTTCTTTTACCTTCACGACTTGAGCGGGGAGGTGGAATGCTGCTTGGCCTTTTCTTCCATGGCGAATTTTACTTCTACAGAGGCGAACTTTTTTCCCCTGGTGATGTCCTTCCATATAAGCTGCAGGTACTTTTCTATTGCCTCCTTCCAGGCCATATTGATTTTTAAAAACTTTTTACAATATACGTTTTAAAAAACACAGTTCCCCTCTATGGGTCACATCTTCTGCCGGAGTAACTTTCACATTCTGGAATAGGCCCTTATATTTATTCAGTTCATTCCTACCGTCTTCTTTAGTTATACTAGCTGCCGTGATTGAGTTTTGTGACATTTTTGGTTGCGTGTTCGAAACATTTTTTCAGGATTGAATGCTTTTTCCAATAAGGCGTCAGCTAACGAATCTTCCTCCTTCAAAGAGGTCAAGCTTTCAAAACTAGTTGCCATTATTATTTAAAATTTCTCCCATCCAATGAAGGGGTGGAAACGTAACAAATCTGCTACGACGCAGATAAAATGTCAAGGATGTAATGAAGATTACATAGGTCAAACAAAGCTTACTATAAGAAATAGACTGACCATTCACCGATAAGAAATACGGGACCCCAGTACTAGACAGATCCCACGGAGTGGTCACATAGACAGATGTGCAAAAAGTCTCTCAAATTCCCACTCAACCTATGTTCGGCGAATACCACAGTTGAAGCACTGATAAACAAAGAGAATACTTTCATACAAAAGTACAAACCAAGAATGAACAGACTTTAACAGAGTACACACACAACTATTCACACACAAAACTCATTCTTCCATTTATGAGGAAACTAAACAGCTAACAACCTACATTTTAGCCATTGGACTATATACAAACGACTACTGTCCACTCTCACACCAGACAGATTAAATTTGGAGTACTTTGATTGTAACTAAACAGGTTCAATCAACCGTGTCAGCCTTCTTTTTAGTCGTAAAATATACTGTCACGTGACACTAACGTACAGACGTAGCTGGAACCGTACAAAAGGTTATAAACTTAATCATGTCTTCGTACCTGTCCATGCTATATTGTTAGAATTATCCTGCGTTTGAGAATAAAATTATTTCCTTATCTGTATCTTTCAATATACATAATAATAAATGATAGAGATAGAATGTATGATGGACTTCATTGGTCACAACGATCATTTAGACCCATCTTGCATCGATCCCTCATGGTGGGGGTGGGGAGGTAGTGTGCAACTGACTGTGGTGCATACCTTTGTGTAGAAGTGTCTCGTCAGGGGATTTTTCAAAGGGTCTCTTGTTAAATTAACCCTTTTTTGCTCAGTTATAATAAAACAATCTAGTAGTGACCGTATGTTTTACGCCTTGGGCAGGAATGGCGTGGGGCAGATTCCATTGCAATATTATATGTGTGTGTGTGTGTTTGCACATATATATATATATATATATATATATATATATATATATATATATATATATATATTTATATACACACATTTACATGTATTTCTTTATGATATTGTCATCAATCAAAATAAATTCTAAAGAACAAATCCAGAAGAGAGAGCATACATTCTTAAAAATTACTAATGTACCAAAATACCTTCTGCTATCCATCCATCCATCCATCCATTCATTCTGCTTGTTGACTTGCTATTGGAGGTGTGACCACATTTGAGACTCTTTGCTTTTTAATTAATAGAACTACCCTGTCGTTCACTTTAACTACATTTGGTGCTCATTATTTTACAGAATGCAACAATTATGGCTGTGTGGTTAAGAAAATAACTTGGCAATCACCAGACTTCAGGTTTAGTCCCACTGTGTAACACTTTGATGAAGCCTATCATTTGTGCGTGTGTGTGTCTGTGTGCATGCGTTTGTGTCTGTCAATCACCACTGCTTGACAACCAGTGTTGGTTTGTTTAGACTCGTGTAACCTAGCAGTTTGGCAATAAAAACACGGATAGAGTATATACGAAGAATTAGGATTTATTTGTTCAACTAAACCCCTTAAGGTGCTGAACCGCTAAGCTACAGGGATGTAAACATGCAAGCACAAGTAGTAAGTAGTCTAGTGGCTGTGGCACACAAACACAGACACACAGATATGCATATGCATATATATATATATATATATATATATATAAAGTAACGAAAGCAGCTTTAAGCAATATATAACCAAACAGGATTCTGGAGTGAAGGATGAGGGTACCCTTGATTAAATCAATGACACTACATCCTTAGTAACATATTGATTGATGTCTGAAGGAGTTTTTAAAAAGGGAGACAAAAGAGAGGGCTCTAATTATAGAGGGATCGCTTTGTTGAGCCTCCCTCTTCAAGTCTATAACTAGGTGTCTGGGAAGGAGATTTAGGAAGTTGCTTCTGATGGGACCCTATGGGGGATGTACCTGAGGACTCTGCGCCCATGATCCTTCCAGGAATTATGGGTAGAGAATATGCAGGGATGATATCAAAAGGTTGATAAAATCAAGTGTATAGTAAACCCATGGTAGGGGCGGAAAGTGAGAAATATTTTTGACCCCCAAACAACAAAAGAAAATTGTTTCAAGGAATTTGTGGTTGAAGCGCTACCATTTTAACGACCCACCTGGAATAAATAATAATACGAAGAAATCATTATTATAAACTTACCTGTAATCTAAGTCAGGTACAATAAATATCATGCTTCCAATTTGTAAACCATCCATAATGGTTGAAGAGAATAGAAAAGCTAACATCAGTTTCTGATAAAGTCCACATCCTCCAATTGTGCCAATCACTTCTTCGTAGTCCATGGTGAACAAACCTCTCAGAACAAATGTGTCGTCTGCTTCAAGCAAGTTCTAAATGTGTCTGCCTCTATTTCCTCCTTTCGTGCATACATAATATATGTATCAGGTGTGAAAATGAGAATACCTGTGGGAGTGTAAGTGGAGGTATGGGAGAAAGAGGGAGGAATGTGAGTGAAAGGATTGAATTTGGGATTGGGTGTTGTATGGGAGTGAGAGAGGGAAGGGAAAGACAAAGACTGTATTTGTGTGTTTGTGGTGTGTGGTGTGGGTGTATAAATGTATATGTACTTACATTTCATTTGTAATATTTTTTTATTTAATGGACCTGTTCCAGTATGTATGTATATGTATCTATGGATATGTGTCTATATATATGTATCTGTATATGTGTCTATGTATATGTGTCTATATATATGCATTTAAATACATAGACATAACAGAAGTGTATAAACGCCCATGTAATCATTAAAATTGGAAATACATTAAATTAAACTCTAAGAATATCGGTTCTGGAAGTCCATATCTGCTGTATTTTGTGTCCTTCAGCTTGCTGCCAATTGGTGGTGGTGGCCAGGTTGTAAAAGTTGTGGTATTCTGAAAGCTAAATTCCATGTATAGATTCCAGAGTATAGATGGTGGCAATTGTCATCTGGCCTACCCTGAGGTTCGAACGTCATAATATAAGTGGCAGGATATTGCGAAAGAAGCGTGACTAGAAAGTGTGGAGGGGTGAGTGAGAGGTCAGTGGCGAAAACCTGGGTATATATAGAGTGTGTATATATATAGCTGTGCAACCGGATAGAGCAGTGAGAGAAATAGAGCAGTGAGAACAGGATTGGGAAGTGGAAGTAGGCATACATTAGATTGGTTTGTTGGGGTAGGGGGAATGAAAAGTTTTCTTGTTACATGTGGGTCGGAAGCTAGCGGATAGCAATGATTCAGTGAAACAAGGCGTGCGGGTGGAACACACAGGTCGGGGCAAGTCAATAGCAATGATACAATGAAACAGGGCCAAACGAGGTAATCATAGTGTATGTTACGTTCTAAAAAAGAGATTTGGACGAGCGCCAGTACGGAAACATTTTTATATTTTGATGACGTAGTAGACATGAGTTACACAGTGACGTAAGAGAGGTAACTCTGCAGGGAAACATCACGTACTGTTCATGAATTGGAAATGCGAGGAAGAGGTGTAGTTTGGTTTGCTGTGGTAGAGTGTGCGAGAGTTTTCCTTGTTAAGTGTTGGTGGGACACACAGCACTTCTACAAGTTATTTTTGCTGATGTGGGCGGGTCTTCTCAAGAACTTCATATCACCAGATATCTTGGCCCATTGTCATTTCTTTCGTGAGGCCCAACTTCCTGAGATCAGTCCTCACCACTTTATTTTGGGTGTCCCTCTTCCACAGGTACCATCCACATTCAGTGATCCACACTTTTTTTTATGCAGCTGTCCACATTCATACACATCACATGTCCAAACCAACGTAGTCTACTCTCTTGCTACATTTGATTCCTCTTATGACCAACTACCATCCCAATACATTTGCACTTCATTGTATATGCGCACTGATGCTGCACATCCATCGGAGCATACTACCTTCATTTCTTTCTGCATGTCTTCTGCATGTGGTAAATGAATAGATTTAACATAATTTCAGATAGCATAAATTTGAAAATGAAAGGAGACTCTAGCAGAAGGAGTGAGAAAGAATTGGGGAAAGGAAATACTGCAGAAGTATATAAACAATTAAATAAAGCTAGGTTCAGCTACCTGTAGAAAATGAATATGTATATATATATAATATATATATAAATATATATATATATATATATATATATATATATATATATATATATATATATATATATATGTATATATATATATATATATATATATATATATATATATATATATATATATATATATATATATATATATATACATATACATATATATATATATATGTATATATATATATATATATATATATATATATATATATATATATATATATACATACATATACATATATATATATATACATATACATATACATACATACATACACATACATATATAACTGTATATACACACACATGTATGTATATGCATGCATCTTCATCATAATTTAACGTCCGTTGTCCATGCTGACATGGACTGGACGGTTTGACCAGGGCTGATGAACTAGAATGCTGCACCTGTGTCGGTCCTCTACAACCCAGTGATGCTGTGGCTGTTGACTGTTTATTTATAGAGAGTAGCCCTAAAGATGGCAAGGGAAAAAGGAAGACCTTTCTTTGGAGAAGGATAAGGGATGTATGGTGTGACCTTAACAGATAAAAAGGTGATACTGAGATTTTTTAAATGATAAGGGCTGCACAGGGCTGACTTGAAAAGGTAAAAAGGCTGTACAGGGCCTCTTTATATGGCAAAGGCTGCATAGGACTGTTCAGCCAGCAACTTTAATAACATCCTTAGAAGGTAAGCTATGGCCCTAGACAGGGAAGTATAAAGCACTGGACTAGATTCTGTAAAAGACTTAACAGGATTCACAATCCACTGTTGCTTCTTAAGTGAAAATTGTAATTGTGATTCTAGGGTGGAAAATTAAATATAAATTGATATTTATGAATTTAGGTTTATTTTCACTTGTTTCAAAGAAAGCTTTTAAAGTATTTCAAAGAGTTTAAAAAATGAAATAAAATGAAATAAAAGCAAACAAGCAAGCATGCCATCTGGCAGATTAGAATCTGTCGACAGCTTGGTGTTAGAAAGAAAGCTCCAACCTGCTTCCAAATCGATGCTATCTTTGGTGATATTCGGTCTTTTACAAAGGCAACCATTTCATTCCTGGCAACAAGGCATAAAAAAAGCAAAACAACAAAACAAAAAAGTAAAAAATAAGACAAAACAGCAGTTGAGTTGAAATTTCCAAAAGTCAAAACATCAGACCTTGCTTCTTATTAAGGCTTTCTAGGGTTTTAGTCTTTTCTAACTCAATTCTAAGGCCCCTTGATTCCAAACGTTGCTTCCACACCTGAAATTTCTTCTCTAGTTCTTGTAGTGATTCAGCAATAAGTTCAAAGTTATCAGCATAGAGGAGCTTTCACGAACAACACATCTGAAATTCTTCTGTTATGGCCTGGAGGACTATGATGAACAAAAGGGCGCTGAGAATCGATCCTTTGTATACACTCCTACCTGTAAACTGAAGTCACTGTTATACTCGTTGCCAACCTTCATCTTACAATCAGCATCTCTCTACCTGGTATCTACAGCTCTCACCAGCCACTCATTTATCTCTAGCCTTCTGCATTGCTCACAAGATAAGGGAGCAGGGGATCCCGTCAAAGGCTTTCTCCATGTCAATGAAAGCAAAGTACAGAGATTTTTTTTAACAAGTACTTCTCCTGAAGCAGCTTCACCTAAAAGATAGCATCAGTTGTGCATCTTCCTGACACAAAACCAAACTGCATTCCATCAAGACTCTCCCTTTTTAAATTTTGACCCTCTCTGTAACATTCATCACCTGTTCCAGCGATTTGATACCTTTGTAATTATCTCGGTCTAAAGTATCACCTTTACATTTGAAGAGTTGACTATAATGTTGCTACACCAACCATCGGGTGCGTCACCTTCATGGACAACCTGGTTAACTGTATGGGTGACTAGCTCATATCCCCCGCCACCAGTTATTTTATACATCTTAGCTTAATTCCTGATGGGCTGGAGGCTTTCCCTGTGTCATATCCTTACTTTATCTACCAGGCTACTGCCGATTTAGATAGCTAGTCCCTCATTTGGGTCCACATCAGGTAGATTCTCCTTCTGCCATGCTTTCTCTACATTTATCAGCCTTTCATAGTGGCAACTCCAAGCCTCTTTCTTTGCAGAATCTCTAAATGCAAGTGAACTATTATCCATGCAAACACACTTCGATCCTACATCATTATTGTTCTCTGCCATACTCTCATGCAATCCGAAACACCACAAATATCTGGTCTTCATGCTGCAGAACATTAGTAAAGTTCTACCTTTTTGCTTCTGCCCTCTCTAAATATACCTGTCTCCTATCTTTCCTTCTGGCTTCCTGGAATAGTTCTGTGCTTCCACCACTCTTCTAGTCCTTTCAGGCCCGTTCCATTCTCCAATAGCCCTGTCTACTTCCCTGTTCCACCACCATGTCACCTTAGGTGTGGAGAGGACTTTGCACCAGCCACAAATTTGGTCAGTGGCCCCCATTGCGTTGTCTGGTCGGAACCTCCAGTTGTCCTCTATGTTATTCCTATATCACAATCTTCTCCTCCTCCTCCTTCTCCTCCTTGCCAAATGCTTCATTTAGAACCTCTCTAAATCTCTGACTATTCAGAGGATCCTTAAGCTTCCAAATCTTTCTTTTCCAAACTGGTTTGCTTCTAGGTGTCTTTCTACTCTGAACTCTGAAGCCACTATTAACTAACATATGTTGAGGTTAGCACTCTTCACCTGGGAAGGGCTTTGTATTTCTAAGCAACCAGCTTTCCTGCTTTCTGGTGAGAATGTAGTCAACCTTGCTTTGTGTGGCCACCAGATTAATAAGTGAACAGGTGACTGGGTGGTTTCTTGAAGTCGTAACTGAAGATCATAAGGTTGTCTGCATTGTGTACGCTCACATAAATAAACAAACGAATAAATATATACACATATGCAACTGTGCACATGAATATATATATATATATATATACATACATACATACATACATACATACATATACATATAAGCTACTTCTTATGCAACTCATTGGCCTCATGCACCACTGGGTGTGTATCACCTGGTTTGTTACGTTTGGAATGGTATTGATGTTATTCCTTTTGAATCTAGTTGTTGAAATGGAATATTTTAATATCTAAAAAGAAAAAAGAGCAATAAGTCACCTCCGCTACGAATACTGTACACGTTGTGTTCAAAATTGTGAAGTTATGAAGAATTCCATCGATTCTCGTTGGAATTATTGGCCACCAACTGCATTTATTTTCCTGGCGATACTCTTTATTCCTCTTCTTCTTCCTCCTCCTCCTCCTCCTCCCCCTCCTCCTCCCCCTTCATGGCACCAGAGGGTAACTTGCAAGACGAGATCCCACAAGTGAGTGAGGGCATTGTTTTGAGGGATATGAAAGTATGAGTGAAGGGCAGGAGCAAGTGTCTGACTGAAGAGGGGAATATATGGCTTAGCCTTCTGGAAAAACCAGGAGAGACATGAGGTGAAGACACAAGGTGAATACATAGGAAAGACAGACAGACAGAGAGAGAGAGAGAGAGAGAGAGAGAGAGAGAGAGAGAGGAAGAAGAAAGGTGGGTAAATGTGCTAGTACCTAACAATGGAGAAACACCTACAGGCTTGTTTACAAATTTTGAAATTTGATCACTTCTTATTTCGAACTTGACAAAGACAGACGTACTGTTGAAATATCGTTCAACTAATAAAATATCTTACAATCGAATCGCGCTCTTCGTCTTAATAATAATAATAATGATGATGACAATAATAATAATAATAATAATAATAATAATAATAATAATAATAATAATAATAATAATAGGCGGCTGGATGTGTTTCTCGCTGCTCTGACCATTCAGTAGCTGAAAGCCATAGAAACACTAATATGACCCATCGGGACAACGGGGAAAAATAACTCTCAAAGACTGGAATATCTTAGAATATCCTGTGAGTATTTAAAATTCCCTTCAAAATAAGTTAAGAATTTACAAATTTACAAATTTACATATCAACAGTTTTCAAACACACAAACGATCAGCTTTAAAAACTTTAATATCCACAACTGCTGTGAATACTCATCCTTTCCTCTGTAAACATCATTTGTTTTCTAAGAACATTACAATTTTCTTTTTGTGAACATACAAAAGACCATGTTTGGTGAATCTTAAAACATTCAGTGAAAATTTCCTTTGTTCCTGAGTAATCAAAAATGTAAGCATCCTTTCTATTGCAAAAACTCAACTGTTTTCTCTAACTGGACATACAAACGAATATCTCTAAAAAAGTCAATTTCAATCTCTACAATATTACATTTATGTTATCCCTGACTACCCGAAATATGCAAACATAGCTTTTATTGCAATAACAGAAATGCACGTTGAAAAAAAATAATGTTAATAATAGATTCTCTCAGGTCGAACACAACTTTTCTCTTCACAAATAATACAGAACAGAGTAAGTCAGCCCTTCCTTAATTTTTCTTAAGATCAAGGTCACTGTTCGCTGCTGGTAGTAGTAGACATTTGAACTCTTTTTGACCGATCGGACCCATTTTAAAAAAACATTACATGAGCCGCACTTACTACTACTACTACTATACTACTACTACTACTACTACTACTACTACTACTACTACTACTACTACTACTACTACTGCTGCTGCTGCTGCTACTGCTGTCACTACTGCTGCTGCAACCACTGCTGCTGCTGTCACTACTTCTGTTACTACCACTGCTGCTGCAGATGATAAGTGCGGCCCTTGTATGAAGATTAGTGATGAAAATAAATAAATAAAAAATATTTTTAAAAAATGAAAATTTAATAATAATTTAACTTTACTTAAAAAGAAAAGAAAATTTCAAACAGTAATCCGAATCGCTTGTCCAATGGTTATTCTGGAAGCGCGTCTGATAGGAGGCTGTCAGCCTGACAGCGAAAAATTTTCAAATGGCAGAATATCTTCCCCGAATACGAACCTGGAAGGTCACTTAAACGGGATTTGTCTCAAATTAAGCCCCCAGAGTTCACCACCACAACGATCACAAAATCAAAATTATAAAAAACTAAATGGAACCGGGAAGAATATGAAGAAGTAATATATGCTTATTACTTTGCATTAAGTAGGCCAACCCAAGAGAAACAAACAACAACAACAACAACGACATTGGTCGCTGGTAGTAGTAAACACATTGGACCTCTGCTGACCCAAAGGGAGCAAGGATTCTTTTATCTTCTATTGCTGACCTCCTCACCATCTGCCGAATCCATTTATAGACTTGTAGAATTTGATCTATTCACTAAGCTGATACTTTTCCCCCAACTATTTCCTTCAACAAACACATCCTTTTATTCTTTTATTCTTTTATTTGTTTCAGTCAGTTGACTGTGGCCATGCTGGAGCACCGCCTTTTTAGTCGAACAAATTGCCACCGGGACTTATTCTTTGTAAGCCTAGTACTTATTCTATCGGTTTCTTTTGCCGAACCGCTAGGTATCAGGGACATAAACACACCAACATTGGTTGTCAAGTGATGGCAGGGGGACAAACACAGACAGACACACACATATATACGATGGGCTTCTTTCAGTTTCCGTCTACCAAATCCACTTACAAGAATTTAGTCGGACCGAGGCTATAGTAGAAGACATTTGCCCAAGATGCTACGCAGTGGGACTGAACTTGGAACCATGTAGTTGGGGAATAAGCTACTTACCACACAGTCACTAATTTGAAAATAAAGAACATTTAATAAAACCTGTTAATAATAAATGGAAATAGTAATAATGATAACAATAGTAGTGGTGGTAATGGTGGTAATGATAATAATAAAAATAATATTGATATGCTGCGTCTGCTAAAACTACAACTACTACTATTCTGATAGCACAGGAATCTGAGGATCAAATACCACTACTACTACTACTACTACTACTACTCCTACCCATACTACTGTTGCTGTTGCTACCACCACTGCTGCTACTACTCATAGATACAACAATAAAGGCAGTAATTGACAACGGCGAGAGAAGAATGAAGAAGACTGCCCAGCAAAGAGAGCAAAGACAGCAAGTAATACAAGAACATCAACAACACAGGAAGTAACTAAAATCTACCGCCCTCTCAGAACCCGTGGTTAGAGAACATAGCCTAGCTAGCGAATAAAAAACAACATTAAAAGAAATACAAGAAAAAAACCCAGTTATCTTGGCTACAGAAATAAGGACGAAAGCAACAATCTTAGTCTTCATACGCTGAGATGATTACAAGATGATTTCTGCATGACAGAAAGAGTAGTTACATCTCTTTCAAATTACAACTAACATCGCTGAGGAAGACCAGATCAAATTGTGTAATTTTCTATGCGGCTGTCCATGTGAGCAGCACTGGAAATTGGTGCCCCTCCCGCCCTGCATAGGCCTGTGTAACCTCTGAGTCTACTAATAAAACAATCACAAATAGTAAAAAATAAAAACAATATCAGTGATATCAGTGATGATAATGATGATGATGATGATGATGATGATAATAATAATAATAATAATAATAATAATAATAATAATAATAATAATAATAATAATAATAATAATAATAAGAAGAAGAAGAAGAAGAAGAAGAAGAAGAAGAAGAACACCGGGGGACGTTTAAGATGTAAGAACGATAAAACAGAGCTCCGAAATCTATCCATAAACATCGAAAACAAGGACATCGTATGGAGCCAAAGATTTACTAACAAAGGATTGGACTGTACCGAGTAAGTAATACTCATTGAAATTTATTACTATTTTCGAAACGAAATGATGTATTTTGACTCGATATCATCTCCACCTCTAACACAACACATGTAAACATGTGTGGTACATTACGATCCATCAACACCAGATCATCCCCGACCCCAAACACCATGTACAAAGGAACTACGAAGAAATTAAATACCACCGATATTATTCAACCCAAGAATAACAATCGGGAGGTACGTACTTTAAACTTACAATACAAAATGTACGAAAAACTACACGTGCAAAACAATGTGACAACAGAAATGAACGGACCGGTACCCTACGAAAATGACGACCGTCAAAATAATGGGCCAGACGTTGTTCCTCATGTCCCGCAAATAAAACCCAAAAGACATAAATGGACACGTGAGGAATACACTTCTATCCTACACGCATACGTCACGGCAGTGCTCTACCCAAAAAATGAAAACACAACAACACATACATATAAAATATGGAAGGAAAATAACATAAATATAGACTTGGATACAGCAATGAACCCTTATAAACTAGCTAACGTACGAAGATACATTCTCAGAAATATCAGAAATAGAAATAGAACATCTAAAAGAAAAAATACACCAAGAAAATGTAGAGAGAAGCCACACAACAATGCCCAATAATATAAACACTGAAACAGTAAAACACGAAGACAAACGTAACATTAACAACAAACACGATGTAAACAAAAAACAACAAACCCAGACCGTAAGGATGCATAATAATACACAACAAACAGCTAGCCAAAACACGACAAACAAACATATAAATAAGAAAGAAAGCGACACAAATCTAAAACCTGGAAACAACGAAGGGGAGCCTAATGATTATGATAATATAAAAAGTAAAATAATCAAAGAACTGAAAACCACAGAGCTCAAAATGGACCACCGACCATACCTCCCAAAAATCAAAATAGACGAAACAACAACACCAATTATAAACAGTATAAACCTAGCCGTCACGGAACTAATAGCCACTGAAACAAAAAGCGATATCACTGAGCTAAATGACTTAGTATACGCAGCAGCCACTGCAGCCACAATAGAAGCTGGATACTCACTCAAACCCATCCAAACAGGAGTACCACCACCCAAACAAACCCTGTGGATAAATAACATCCAAGACAAAATACAAAAAATGAGAAAAGATCTCTCGATTCTTAATGAAATCAGTAGACAATCAACGCTACTGAGCAAAAAAAGAAAACAAAAATACTCCGCAAATATAACATCACAGAAAAAGATTTACCTGAGATAAAAGAAAAGCTGAAGCAAGATATTCTTGCCAAAGCACAAAGGATCCGCCGGTACGAGAAACGCCAGCGTTTCTTTGAACAAAACAAAAAGTTCAACTCCAACCACAAAAAGTTCTACTAAGAACTTGGCAAAAATAAAATAGAAATCACTGCAGCACCAACGGCAGAAGAAGTGGAAGAATTCTGGAGAGAAATATGGTCGGCGAACGAACAACCAAAAAAAAGGAGTATCAAAACAACAAACTCAGCATCTGAACAACTTTGACCCCCGTAAAACTGAAGAGGTCACCCAGGCACTGCAAAGACTAAGCAACTGGAAGGCACCTGGGCATGACAAGATCCCCAACTTCTGGTTGAAATATCTTACAGGAATGCACAAAAAGCTGGCTGAAAACTTTAACAACATACTAGCAGAGCCAGAGACAATGCCTGAATGGTTCACGAAGGGGAAAACCATCTTAATTCCCAAATCAAATGAGACAGCAAAACCAGAAAACTACAGACCAATGACCTGTCTCCCTACAATGTACAGGGCATTTACTGCAGGGATATCGCAAAGGTTGAACAAGCACCTGGACGAAAACAACCTGTTTCCAGAAGAGCAGAAAGGATGCCGCAAAGGCTCATATGGCTGTAAAGATCAACTAATGATCAATAAAGCCATAACTGAAGACAGCCACAGAAAGAAGAAAGGCCTCATTATGGCCTGGATCGACTACAAAAAGGCGTTTAATAGCATTCCCCCACACATGGATTCTCGAAACACTAGCATGAACAAAGTTGCACCAACAATTATAAAGTACATAGGACACTCTATGAATAAATGGCAAACAGTGTTACAGCTCCAAACAAAAGAGGGACTTGTGAAAACCAAAACCATCCCCATTAGAAGAGAAATATTCCAGGAAGATACGCTCTCTCCACTCCTTTTCTGCTTGGCACTGTCACCTCTATCGGATATGCTAAACAGAACTGGATGCTGATATAAATGTTACAGCAAAAAGATCAGCCACCTTTTATATATGGATGACCTAAAACTATACGCTACAAATGACAAACAGCTGGAAACACTACTAAAGACAGTTAATGGATTTACCAAAGAAATAGATATGAAATTTGGATCAGAGAAATGCGCCAAAGTAACCCTGAAAAGAGGAAAACTAATTAAGAGTAGCAACATCACACTAGATAAAACCAATGAAATAACAGGATTAGACTAAAGCCAAACTTACAAATACTTAGGAATCCATGGACTAAATAAGTCACAACACACACAAATGAAAGAAAAAATAAAAAAAAGAATATTATAGACGAGTTAGATCAATACTGAAAACAGAGCTCAATGCTAAAAACAAGATAATAAGTATCAACACTTTAGCCGTCCCAGTTATAAGTTACAGCTACAATACCCTTAACTGGACACTAAATGAACTATCCAAAATAGATAGGAAAACAAGAAAAATGACAGGATCTAGGATGCATCACCCAAAATCTGACATAGAAAGACTATATATACAACTTATAGATGGTTGTAGAGGCCCTATACAGCAGGGAAAACTACTATAAAATAACCACCATAAGACTGCAAAAATATCTACTTCAGAAGCAAGGAAAACTGATACAAATAGCGGCAAAACACGAGCAAAACAAAAAAAAGTTCTCAGTATTTAAGGAAGCTGACAAATACAAACAAGAAATCATACCACCTAACAAATATGAAGAAGAAGAAGAAGAAGAAGAAGAAGAAGAAGAAGAAGAAGAAGAAGAAGAAGAAGAAGAAGAAGAAGAAGAAGAAGAAGAAGAAGAAGAAGAAGAAGAAGAAGAAGAAGAAGAAGAAGATGACGAAACAACAAAAGCTATAAAACAAATGAAATCCAAACTAAAAGTAGAACAGCAACGAACCATGATAAAACGATGGCAAGAAAAGCCCCTTCATGGCAAATACTGGACTAAACTAAACGCAAAAGAAATAGACAAAGAAAAATCCAAGCAATGGTTGAGAGGCTCAGGACTCAAAGCAGAGACAGAGGGATTTTTAATTGCAGCACAAGACCAAAGCCTCCCCACCAGAAATTACCAAAAACATATAATGAAAAGAAATATAACAAGTAACTGCAGAATATGTGGAGATGGACAAGAAACAATAAATCATATTATCTGTGGCTGCCTAGTCCTGGCTAAGAAGGAATATATTCACAGACACGACAGAGTTGGGACCTATATACACTGGAAACTATCCCAACATTATGGAATAACAACAGAAAAAAGATGGTATAGGCACACACCAGAAAAGGTCACAGAAAACGAGAAAGCAACCGTACTCTGGGATATGCCAATACACACAGATAGAGAAATTAAGGCCAACAGTCCAGATATAGTTGTCAGAGATCATGAAGAAAAAAATGCTTTCTAATTGATGTATCAATACCAGCGGATGACAACATGTCTCTAAAAGAAATGGAGAAACTTTCAAAATACAAAGACCTGGAAATAGAGGTAACCAGAATGTGGAATCTAAAAGCAGAAACAATCCCTATCATAATAGATGCATTAGGCATAATAAAAAATATTCAGACAAATACATAACAAAAACACCAGGACTTATAAACACATATAACATACAGAAAATTGCACTACTGGGCACTGCACACATGCTACGCAGAACATCCACCAGAGTATCACAGCACATACCCAAGGCACACAGAGCTGCGCTCGGTAGTGAAGTGAAAGCACGATATAAAAAAATACTACTGAATAATAATAATAATAATAATAATAATAATAATAATAATAATAATAATAATAATAATAATAATGAAGGGAAGCAGGTGGAATCTCCACATATCCTGATTAATGATACATCCAGTGATGGTGTCAAAAAAACACTGGTAATAATGCAACCTGATAATCGCTACTTCATATGAGTGACAATGAAAAAACAAAATAATTTGAATAACGGTGGTAGTGAAACTGAAGTCATTGATGGTGACAGTGTTGCACCCGGCAGGCTCAGAGATTGTGGTCCCGCTCCAGCCTCTCGATATCCAGAAAAGGACCGCCACACACCTTTCCTGTCATGTCTTTTAACTTGTGATAATTCTCCTTCAACATGAGGTAACACCTTACACTCGATTCTAACCCCTTCACAATCCTTCGTGTCCACCTCTATATCAGAGTTCACTATCTCAAACCCCTTTTTACTGAAACATTTGCACGGTTTTTACTGAAACATTTGCTACTTTCTCTGGGTGGGGTATTGAAAATGTATGGCTCTCGTGTGTTTACCTTATTTGTGTTCATGTCTGATGGGGTAAAGAGAGGGCTGGTGCCTGCAGGGGAGGGGATTTGAGGTGTGGTGCGGGAAGGGTGGAACGGGAATGGGTTGGGGTTCTTCCTCGTTGGTTTACTGCTTTCTTCTTCTCCTATTCTCTTTGTCTACCTCTGTCCATTCTGTTGATTTTTCTTACTGTACTCCTGGTTTTTCGTTTCCATCCTTCTCATTTCTTGGTGTTACGACTGTCGGAGGCACGGTCTTTACTGAATCTTCATTTGGTCCTTCTACAGGGAGGGGGACACTTGGCTCTTATATGTCCCAAATATCCAGAGTTGTAGCAGCTCGGCCACCTGCCTTCCACAGCTCTAAGCTTCACCTCGTCTACCACCGTTATGGTGTTGACCAATTTCTTCCAAGTGCCCTTGAGCAGCCTGGATTATCATTTCCCATGTTTTCCCTACCCAATTCTTCGTTGGTACTTTTGTTACCTGTAGGAGTGTAATCCTTTCCTCGAAGCCCATTAAAATTGCTGCTATTATCCAGTTTATATCCTCCTCCGGTGGTGTTCTTTCCAACCTTACTCTGGATGCATATCTTCCCTGGTACATACGTAGAAGAGCTATCTCGTCTTTCTTCATGGAGGTCGCGGAATGATACCTGGTTATTGCCTCGCTGGTAAACCGTGCCACCGTCGCGAACTTCGATCCTCTGGCATGGTATGAAATGTCTTGCCAGATGGGCCTTAGTTCTTTTTCTATTTGTTCTTTTGTCACAATCTCCACCTTGTTGGATTTTGGGTTATATGTTCTGTATATGATACTTCTTTAGTTGATAACTCCTGTGCTGACGCTGGAGTATGATACCTGCACCTCGTGTCCTTCTCTCTTCAACATTTCTTTGTATTTTTGCATTTCCTTTTCGTTGACGCGGATTTTTTCTTCCTTATCACCAGCTACAGCTGCAAAGTTCATTTTCTTCCTGTCTTCCATTACTTTGTCAATCCTCTCCAGACTTCTCATGTCCTCCTAGGACGAGGTCATAGGGTACGAACTAAAACTCTCATAGTCCATATCAGTACACACAGCGCTTTTCCCTTCAACCGAGAAAAGACGCTAGCCGTATCACCACAAGGAAGCCAAAACGGCGTGTAGAAAACCACACAACAGAATAACGTTACAATTACATGAAACGAGCGAGCAACTTACGCGAACTCGGAACCTTGGTATAACGGCGTCTACGACGTTAACAGGATAATGAGGGCTACCAAAACGCTCTCCCTTACTACTACTACTACTACTACTACTACTACTACTACTACTACTACTACTACTACCACTGAACTCTATTTTTTTATAAGAGTTCGGCTAGAGGTGTCAATGACTGTTGCCACAGCACCACGAAAACAAACAAAAGGAAAAGTGGTCGTGGTGGTGGTGGTGGTGGAGGAGATGTCAATTGAATGAAGGGGCGGTTGGTCGGAGGCTATCGTGACCAAATTTATCACAGCAGGGGTTAACGAAGAAACAGAAAATCTTGATAATGCGCGTCCATTGGGATATTTTGAGATTCTGAGATATGATGGATGTCGTCCGTAAATTGCGATATAAAATCCAGGTGTCGAATCCTCTCCAGCGAGTAGTTGTCCGACTTTGAATGAAGGGCGAACGTTAACAATTTATGGTCAGTGAAGATCACAAAATCTCGCCCCACTAGAAAGTGGTAAAAGTGTTTGACAGCGAGATAAGTGGCGAGGAGTTCTCGTCCAAACGTACTATATCGCGTTCCAGTGAATTTTAAACAGCGTGAGAAGAACGCCAACGGTTGCATTTGTCCATGAACAACTTGTTGCAAAACTACACCTACTGGGAAATCTGAAGCATCAACTGCTAATGCAAGCTTTGCTCCTGGAACAGGATGGGTAAGATGATAGAGAGTTGCAAGCTCTGACTTCACTATATCAAAAACGCGTAACTCTGTCGGAGAAAAGGAAACAACTGCATCGTTCTTCTTTCTATCCTTGAGTAGATTGGTCAGAGGTAATAGTTTCTCCGGACAGTTTGGAATAAATCAGCGATAAAAGGTAATTAGCCCTAGAAAATGGCGGAGCTGTCGCAATGAAGTTGGAGGTGAGCGCTGCAGGAAGTGGACGGATGCCATCACAATCTATGATGGGTCTCAAGAATTCCGAAATATTGGAGCCAAACACGCATTATGCTGGGTTAACTTTGATGTTGTAGGACTGCAGACGCTGAGTTGAGTTAGATGTTGATGAAGAAGATCATCAATAGCACTGACGATGAGGAGGTCGTCCACATACGCGTAAATGAAATCCAAATCACGAACGACTTCATCTATGAACCGCTGAAATGTGCTTGCGGCATTGCATAATCTAAACGGTATGGACAAAAACTCGAAATAACCCATTGAAGTAGTCTTAGCTATTTTGGGGATATCTTCCGGGTTCACTAGGATCTGGTGGTATGCGCGTAAAAAAGCGTTGGAAAAAGTGTTGCTTCCATGCAGATGTAAATGATATTTGTCGGGGGTGGCGGCGGCATTGAGACGTCTATAATCTTACACCGGGTGGGATTACGCATCAGCCTTACGAACAATGTGCTAAGGAGACGCCCATGGACTCGTAGATGGCCGAATCAGTTTGAGCTGGAGCATGTGTTCGAATTCAGCTCGAGCTGCTTTGATTTTTTCCGGTGCCAACCAACGCGGACGGGAAAGAAGAGGAGGGCCCAGGATCTACCATGTTAGTGGTCCTGTGGTGAGTAGGAACATGGCTGCATACATCGTCTGGCCTGGCTTTTGAAACGCCGATGATACCGACAATGTGAGGTGTTCAGAGAGATTGTACGACTAGAAGGAGTGGAAAAACCATTCCTAGAACATTGTTCGGCAGAGGAACGAATGTTACATATGGCGGAAACTTGTTGTGCCAAGTCCTTAATGGCCTTGAGGGTTGCCGTATGACCTGAAAGTTCGGTAGTAGAAGAACGTATGGTTGCTATGTTAGCGGAAGAAAATAGAAAATACCACGTAATCTAGACATTAAGATTTCTCCAGAATCCAAAAATTTCGGTGAAAATTCCTCGTATAGAAAACTGTGCAGAGTCACCATAAGAAGTTGTTAACACGTGTTAAACGATGAAGAAAACGTGATCAAAGTTGAAAAATGAGAGGGAATGCATATTCTGAGTTGGGGTTCACCACTGTAACAAGTAGTTTCCACTGTAACCTGAACGTTGGCTACTATAATGATAGTTAAGGTTGTAACTTGGCTTTGTTACTGCTGGAACAGGTTAATTAAAAAGCAAAAATTCTCGTGTTACGAAAGGTAAAATGCATTCTTGATTCGAATGAATGAAAGAGTCATTCTTGAACTTCACAAATAATTTACTACCAGTTCAGAACCAGGTAAGAATTCACCAATAACATGCTTCGGTTGACACGGCACATAAATGAGTACATATTATCTTGCCTTGTCACGTTCCATCTGTAAAAGGTAAATTAAAATGTACGAGAGATGCTCGTATACCACTTTGGTTTACTTCTCATGTAAATGGAAGTAGTGGATATGTTGTGCGATTTAATAACTATGAGGTATCCGGTTGCTCTTCTAAGGCATTTATTTCCTTGGGTCACGTATATCGAAATCTATGTGCTCTCTAGGACTAAGTTCGGTGGTCGAAAATAGATCGAAGTTCTGCAGCTGTTTAATTCATAATCCAGAGACTGTTGGCTCACCTGGCGACTAAATTACATTATAGAACATTCCGTAGCTAATTGGAATTAATCAAATTTCTTAGAAGTTTCTAGAGTGTTTGCCACGGCCGATCACTGTGTGTAACTCCCATGATTCGTAAATTAGGCAATAACAAACCTTATTCAAACTATGCAACTCCTACACATCCATGCAGGGTCTGAGAACACCTGAGCTCTCTACAGTAACAGGTACAAACAGATAGCGGCCGGTCAGGCTCCTCTATTCTTTCCTCTCCTCTGTGTTACGGATCTTTATTCCTTGTGAGATGGAGAACAATAATATAGTTTGATTGGGGGTGGGGTTGTTTTGTAGTTTCTGAATGCAAAGGTGGACATACTTACAGATTCACAATGGCTACCATAAGAACATAGAGACATTCATACATACACGCACGCACACACACACGCGCGCGCGCATATGAAAAGATGCTGAAGACTACACTGAAATACGAGAACAGATGTTTTATTCCATTAGAAATATTAAATTGACCACACCAGATCAAAACAAAACAAGAGATTGGAAACAACAACAACAACAGTAATTACAAGAAATTCCATGGCATCATAATGTTTGGCGTTGTTTATATTTATGAAGAAATGGTCGTGAGAAGAATTTCTGAAACATTTCAAATAACAAACAATGCAAGCAAAGAATGATGTGTATGTCTATTTATAATGTGTGTGTGTGTATGAGTGAGAGGGAGAGGGAGGGAGAGGAAGAAAGAGATGTGGTGAGTTATGTATTTGTGAGAGTCTAAAAAAATCATCTCGTGTGGATTCATCAGACAACAATTCCTGTTTGTTGAAATAGAAAAAAAGGTCTTTATAGAGATTTTACTCAGCTTTTTGAGGCAAACGAAAGTTCCAGTTGTGATTGGCTGAACATAACAAACAAAAGACAGTCATGTGATGTTTCATCCGAGCTGCCTGCTAGGCTTGCAGAAACACAGTAGTCTAACCATTGGAATTCAGTATTTCTTATTGTGAGACAAGTGGCCGGGTGGAAGATTGTGCACAGATACTGACAAAGGGACATCAAAATATCTGGTAAAATAGGGGTCATTGATTGAATGAAATCCAAGCTTAAGGGGATTTGTCAAAGAAATACTTGTAAACATACACAAGATATTATGTAGTAACTTGAGGGAGATTCAGCTACTATTTCTAACTGATATGTGGAATGGTGTGTGCACGTCAGTGTTTTTACATGTTAGTTAAGCCAAGAACTTGCATGAAGTGAGGTAGCCAATTGCACATACCATCCACATCTAGTGAGAAAGTATTAGCACTGACAGAAGGGTGACTGATGTGGAGCTGAGATGTTCAGGTTTCAAGTCATTATTGAAATAAGCCTCTTTCAATTGATGCTCATGGATTCTGCTCATCTATTTACACGAAGAATAAAATTCTTAGGGGTCTGATGAAGTACTTTGAAGGGACAAAAGTTGAGTGATAAGGTGCTTGAATTGGACCCTTAATTCAACCCTTACGGACAAACGCAGGTGGCCGGTCACTGGCAAATGTTGGGTGGCACATTTATGGGAATCATCTAGACACTGTTTGGATGGTCATCAGGATTTGACATGGTTTAACATAAGGGGTGAAATGTTGCAGTGTGGACATGCTTTTCTCTTTCCACTGTCCAGTCTACCCTCTATGTTCTTGTGGTAGCCATTGTGAAATGGGAAAGGTGGACTTGGTCAGAGTTTGACAGTTGCTCTTCCTCTATACTGTATCAGTTGTTGTGGGCATCAAAACGTGGTTCTTGCAATGTGTGTGTGTGTGTTTTAGGAGTTTTATTGTTCTTGCTAATTGTATTGTAGTGGGTATTTAGCCTCAAATCAATGCTCATAGACCGAAGATCAAAGGCATTTATTGTTGTTGATGGTGGTGTTTGTGTTGATGATAACCAATCCTAACTTCCCAGACAAATGTCAGAGAAGTTACCCTTGGAAGATCCTCTACAGGTTTTCTTCACCTACTTAACCCTTATGAAATTATTCTATTTATATTATTATCATTACTATCATTGCTATTGTTGTTGTTTTCTATTTAGTATATTAGTTGTTATTATTAAAATTATTATTGTGATCATTATTATTATTATTATTATTATTATTATTATTATTATTATTATTATTATTATTATTATTGTCGTTGTTACTATTATTATTATTGTTATTATTATCATTATTATTATTATTATTATTATTATTATTATTATTATTATTATTATTATTATTATTATTATCTTCTTTGAATTTCGTCTTCAATTCTTGCTGAGTGTCTTCCTAGCACCTAGAGCAAAGAAACTCATTGTATACATTGGCAGGCCATCAAAATAAACACATCAGATTGTTCATTTACAAAGTCATGAGACAGAAAAAAGGGAAGAAAGACAGGGGAAAGAAGGAGAATAAAGAAAAAATGAAAAAGAGGAAACAAAGACAATAAAAGGGGAAAAGAAAAGGAAAGAGCAACAATGTTATTCTCAATACTTGTGACCAGTTACTAGTTAAGACAAACTTTTGCACTTCCTGCAAGGGTGGTAAGCCAGGGATTATCCGCCAATCGCTTTCAGTTCCCTTTTTAATCATTCCAAGTTTTCCTACAATTTCTGGTATTGTAACTGTCTTGAGATGCCACATGTTTTTCAATTCCAATCAGGAAATCTTTATATTTTCTGAGCTTATCAAGCTTTTTTGCCAAGATATTATGATCACAAGGTATGCTCATGTCAACCAGTAACCAGAAATTATCGTTTTGGTCTTTCACAACAATATCTAGTCAATTAGCTTTGATGTTCTGGTCTGTACATACAGGAAAGAGCCAAAGGACCGTTACGTTTTCTCCCTCAGTTCCAGCCTCAGGATGGTGATTATACCATATGTCAGCAGCTTTGATTTGATAATGCTGACATATTAACTAGTGTGGATATTGATCAACTCTGTCATGTCAAGATTTATACTCTACTGATATTAAAAATATTTTTCCTATCATGTCTGTAATAGATTTGTGACTATTCGGTGGTGCAGAAGTATTTTTGACTTTTGTTTTTAGCGATATAGGT
The DNA here is from genome assembly GCF_006345805.1 of Octopus sinensis. Lineage (NCBI taxonomy): Eukaryota > Metazoa > Mollusca > Cephalopoda > Octopoda > Octopodidae > Octopus > Octopus sinensis. The sequence goes on along the minus strand of NC_043005.1, from coordinate 88,174,632 downwards.
ACTCATGTAGTACCCTTGTGTATATATATATGTACATATCTAATATTGTATGTATATATTTTATTAATTTGTCTGTTCGGCTGATAATTCGCTTACCACTCGTGATGGTATTTTAATAATATCATCCCTATATTTATTTATAATTTCTACAAATTTCGTTTGTTCCTATAGTGCTTTGTGACTTCAAACAAACTTTTGCAGACATGGTGGGGGAAAATGTTAGTAGTAATTTAGCTGGCAGACCTTGGCTGATGAAAAATCAGGCACCTATTTGGCGCTAAATTTCGAAACCGGTACCAGGTTGACCAGCATTTACTTGTTCTGATCCAGTAGAGGTAAGACATCATTATTGTTCACTGATATTTTTTCCTATCATGTCTGTAATAGATTTGTGACTATTCGGTGGTACAGAGGTATTTTTTACTGTTTAGCGATATAGGTACTCATGTAGTATCCTTGTGTATATATATGTACATATCGAATATTGTATGTATATATTTTATATATACATGTATATGTATACAGACAGATATACCTATAAATACACATACATATATATTTACACACACACACACATATATATATATATATATATATATATATATATATATATATATATATATATATATATATATATACACACACATATATACACATATTTATATATATACATACATATATAAAAAAACATTGGTCAGAGAACAAACATCAAATTCGAGTCAACGAGTTTCTAGCTAACAGCACGCCTCCAAACATTTGATCATATATAAATATTACCATGGTCTTTCAACATACACATACACACAAGCACACGCACACACTCAAACACGCGCGCGCACATACACACAAACACATACCCATACGTATACAAACGCACACACACGCACATAAACACACACACACACACATACACACACACACACACACACACACACATATATATATATATAAGAAATGGAGAACAAATCAATAAATTGAACAATTATAAATTCAGTTTAATCTAAATATTTAAGCATATATGACTATTTGATGAAGCATCATTACATATTCAAACAGATTTGATTATTCTAGAAAAAACTTCCTTTTATTAATGAAGCGGAAACAGCTGTAATTCTTGGTATGTGCCATGTGTTTGGATAAAATATTTAAATTGAATTGAATTTCTAATTGTTCAAATTATTGTTTTGTTTTCCATTTGTTATTTATATTTATAAATAAACTGTATATTCATTTTTTATTTACCTGTTGGAATAACATTGCTATTAATATAGAATATAGATAATGTAAACCAGTAAATTCATAATTCATCGGATATTTAATTTCCCTTAGGTCATTTACACCTAGCTAAACTATATATATATATATATATATATATATATATATATATATATATATATGTATATGCGTAGTGCGTATATCTATATATATAAAACTGAGAATGTGTGTCTGTGTGTTTCCCTAAAACTTAAGAACTACACAACCAATTTCATTCAAATTTTACACATGCCTTACTTAGGGTCCATGTAGTTTCATGGGCAAAAACTGTTCAAATTCTTGCCTTGGGCGAGCCCATAGCAATATCATATCTTCTCCATTATTTCAGTATTACGTGTTAAAAGTGAAACAAAAACATTTCTCTATTTTATGTCAGATACTTTCACTTTAACAATAAAAATTAGAGATAATAATAACAACTGAATTATATGTAGTAAGTAATAATTAAAATCAAACTAAAGTATAATATAATAATTAAATCGTAACATAACAATTAAAAGTAAAAATAGCAATTGGTATAAAATTGCATCAATGACTTGAATAAGTGGTTTCACATGAATGGGAATAAAACATAAATAAAATGGAATAGTCCAGATGGAGCTGTGCACATACCCTTTACCACGGCTTTCACATTAGATTATTTGCTAATTAGCTAGCAGTAAGTATCTATATGAAGTTTGGCTGTTTGTAATGTCTGTTTTCTCGAACAGCCGCTTCTACTGAGTACTGCTGTTGGTTTATTTCTCATCCATAAAGGACTATAGCTTCAACTGAGTACTTCCTTTTGATTCACCGTAAGGTTTGTTGTTATTATTATTGCGGTTTAACTATTGTTATCACGTATGTTGGTTCCTCGTAAGGGAAGCGTTGTTGTGTTGCATTTGTTAAATAATTGTAAACCGTAACCCTCCCCCTCTGGGAAAAGGAGCTTTGGTTATTGTTTAAAAATTGAATTGTGTCCATGTTTAGGGAAATTGACAATATTTTCACCGTTTATACGGAAGCATTTTTGTTAAAATGTCTTCGATAGAAGAAAGTCCAAAAATGAATTTCGCTGCAGCCGTCGGCGGGCGCGAACTCATTAAAATTAAAATGCAAGAAATACAAACCTATTTCGGATTGATCACCAACAAAGACGGTGAATCTAGGATAACACCACCAAACGAAATAAAAAATTAAATTAAAGGAACGACTATTGTCTATAAAGTATACAATGTATAGAAAAAAAAAGATTTGAACACCTGGAGGAAAGTACCATTGAAAAGTGTCTTGGTGCGACTATGAAAGATATCAAGTATCTAACCAGAAGCGGTAAATTAGCCACAATAGAAGCAAGGTTCGAGTCAACGGAGCGTGCAAAGGAGTACTCGACTCGAATCTTGCAAAGTGGAAATATTTTATTTTTGCCTTTATATCTGGGACATAGGACGTCCCGGATAAAAATTTAAAATGTCCCCCCAGAAGTAGAGGTAGGCTGGATTGTAGCCACACTTCTATACAAGAGGGAAGACAAGATACAATTGATCGATATTTCAAGAGACGGGCCTTCAATTCCAGTCTGTTATATATTTTGAGTATTGTTATCACTAGCGATATCAAGATATAACGTTGTATTTTGTATTTTATGTGTAGATGTATATATATAGATGTACATGTAATATGTACACATATATATACACATATATAAATGCACAAGCACTATGACCCGGCAACGACGGGTCATGATACTAGTATATATATATATATATATATATATATAAATATATGTATGTGCGTATATATATATATATATATTTATATATATATAATTATATATACACACACACACACGCTCACACACATATAAGCATATGCACTTACAATCCTATAGTGCATTAGTATCATTTCTTGTGTCCACTTTTATGATATATCCATCTGTCTCTCTATCTCTCTGTCTGTCTCTCGGTCTAACTCTGTGTGTATGTGTGCTCACATACATATATCTATATACACACAGACATACATACACACTCATGCGTAGTACGTACATACATACATAGATATATACATACGTATATACATACATACATACGTACATTAAGATTTTATTCCCTCTGCAGATTGTCCCGGTTTCATAGGGTGAGTTTCTTCCTTGAGAATTGCATCAGTTTTAGTACTGGAAGGGAAGAAAGAAAGAAAAAGAGGAAAGAGCCAATCAGACATTTAGCACAATAATGTTTAATATTTGAAATATGATGATAATGAGGAAGTGGAGGAGGATGATATTGCTTCGGCTGATGATGCAAATGATGCAGATGACGTTGGGCAAGATGATGGTGATGATGATGATGATGATGATGATGATGATGATGATGATGATGACGACGACGACGATGATTAAGGATCTTTTTAAATCAATGATGTTATTGTTGCACAAACCTTCCCTGCCACTGCTGCTGCTCCTGGGAGTTAGCTAGTCTCAGCTCATATCCATTCAAGTATCACTGACTCACTCCTATTCTGCTCCTCTTTTCACTCATACAGTGTCCACCCTTCATTGCCCTGCATTAAACACCAGTGACATTGCAAGGGCAGCCAACAAAAGGGGGTAAAGCAATCACATTCTCAGTAAATGGCGAAAATGGGTTATTTTTAAATTTTTATATCTCTTATTTTTTATTTGTTGCAAGTACGAGTCTGTGGCCATGCTGGAGCTCTGGTTTGAAGAATTCTAGTCTGGTACATAATCTATTGGCGTCCTTTTGCTGAGCCACTATGCTGTGGGACTATATACAAACCAATGCTGGTTGTCAAGAGGTGGAGGGGGAACAAACAACCAGAAACGCACACACATATATATATACATACATTCATGCATAGATACATATATATATATATGTATATATATATATATATATATATATATATATATATATATATATATATATATATATATATATATATATATATATATATATATATATTATATATATATATATATATATATATATATATATATATATATATATATATATATATATGTATATATATATATCTGTGTGTGTGTATGTCTGCATGTGTGTGAGTTTGTGCTTTGTAGATCCAATAAATGTAGAATCAACAAAAATGGACTATATCTGTCTATATCTATCTACCTATACGTACATAATACAACAGGCTTCATACAGTTTCCCTCTACCAAATCCACTTATAAGGGTTTGGTTGGCCTGAGGGTATAGCAGAAAACACTTTCTCAAGGTGTCATGCAATGGGACTGAACCTGACATCATGTGGTTGGGAAGCAAACTTCCTACCACACAACCACTTTATTTAATTTTTCTTTTGGAATTTTGTGCCTCTAAGAAGTTTTTGTCTAGATCCACAGTTTTGCCCATGCTACTGCACTGCTAACCGCAGCAGCTAATCTTTCCTTCCCAGGACATTGTTCCAAAGTAACTGGCTTTGTTTTCTGGCCATTGTCCCTCAATATTCAATGTGTCCTTCCTTTTTCTTTCAGGTGACAGACTGTAATTTCTAGCAGGTCGAATGATCGATTAAAGTCTTGCTTCTTGGTTTATTATTATGATGATGATAATTACTATGTTGCTTATAGTGATTGTTATGATAATGTTAATGCTGACAATAATGTTAGTGATGACAACGATAATAATGCTAACAATGATGATGGTGATCATGGTGTTTAAATCCTTTAAGAGACACGTACACTAACTCCAGTTGTCCAGATTTGGTCAAATCTCTGAAGTTGTCCATCATTTTCCGGTTGTTTGTTTCGGGTAACAACAATGACAATAGCCCCGCTATTATGGAAAGTGCTCCCATAAGAACCATCGGCAGTATTCGACCAACCTTGCCAGAAACCAAATCTGACTGAAAGAAAAAAACACAGCAAATTAAAAATATGTTTTATTTATTTTGTTACTATTGTTGACTTTTGGCCCCAGATCATTACTGAATAAGCATACTTATGGTCAAAGTTGTTCCCATTCTGTGCTAATTTCAGCAGACACAGACAGACACACACACACACACACACACACCACACACACACACATATGTATATATATATATATATATATATATATATATATATATATATATATATATATATATATATATATACTAGCTGAGGTACCCGGTATTACCCGAGAGTGGGTATATTCTCAGTAACCATTACAATACCTCTCAGACGAAAAACGAAATCAAGATATAGGACAGATAATAGAAGGCGCAAGCAAATTCATTCAGGAAACAACAATACAAATAAATACGTGTGGAATCGGAAAATGACAATCGTTTGGTCAGATGAGTGGAAAGCTGCAAATAAATAATCAATGGAAACACCAAGAAGGGAATTGTAAAGGAGTGCTATGAAAAAAAAGGACATAAAAGTTTGAAAAGTAAACAAAAACTATTTAGAGAAAAGGTACTTAATTTGACGACTGTGTTTCATGAATATAGTTCCACTGATCGTGAGGAACAAAAATCGATTGCAACGCTTAGAACCGGCAAGTTTAAGTGCAGGTGTTAAGAACTTACATGTTGCATATTTAGCACACAATGTTGCAACGCTTAGAATCGATAATTTTAAATGCAGGTGTTAAGAAAATACATGTTACAGCAACCTGGGAATGCTGAAATAATTGATGAACATTTTAATCCCACAACAATTTGGGCCAAATTTCTTTAATCAGTTAATCAAAAATCATCATACGCTTTGTTTTAGTGGCCTTGTCTCAACCTATCCTTAACGCATATTCCATCTACGTATAAAATTTCAAGAAAATCAGTTCAGAAATTTAAAAGTTATGGCAGAAAATAACATTCATATGAGAAATTGCATTGAAAGGCCCTCCATCTGTTGCAATTAATGCGTACATAGGAAGCACAAGAAAACTGCATATACGCACTGGGTTCGATATAATCGACTTAATCCCTTTGTCTGCCCTTGTTTGTACCCTCTATGTTTAGTCTCCTGAGGGCAATATATATATATATACTCTTTTCCTCTTTTACTTGTTTCAGTCATTTGACTGCGGCCATGCTGGAGCACAGCCTGTAGTCGAGTAAATCGACACCAGGATTTTATTCTTTATAAGCCTAGTACTTATTCTATCGGTCTCTTTTGCCGAACTGCTAAGTTACGGGGACGTAAATACACACCAGCATCGGTTGTCAAGCGATGCGGGGTGACAAACACATATACACAAACATATACACACACATACATACATACATACATACATACATACATACATACATACATACATACATATATACGACGGGGTTCTTTCAGTTTCCGTCTACAAAATCCACTCACAAGGCTTTGGTCAGCCCGAGGATATAGTAGAAGGCACTTGCCATGCAGTGGGACTGAACCCAGATCCATGTGGTTGGTAAGCAACCTACTTAACCACACAGCAACTCCTGTACCTATATATAAACGAGAACTGACACCTTTATGTTATATATATATATATATATATATATATATATATATATATATATATATGTATATTCATTTTAAAAATGTAACCACATACGGATCGTTGGCGATTTTTTCCTCCGTCTTCCTTTTCAATTGGACTTTTCTCTGACTCCTGTTTCTGACGAAGAGCTTTCCTCGAAACGTAAAACCATCTTTTATTTCTTTCCTGAGTGTCTGTTAATACTTTGCATGTACCAAGTCCTCGCGTTGTTGTTTCTTCTCGCGCTTGTTCTTCGTTTTTTAGTGGGGGATTTACTATATATATATATATATATATATATATATATATATATATTATATATATATATATATATATATATATATATATATATATATAAATATATAAATATACATATATATATTTGTGTGTGTGTGTGTGTGTGTATACGTTGCTTGTACCACATCCTTGCGTTGTAGTTCTATTCTTCTGATTTTTCTTCATTTTGGGGGGAGAATTTACTATATATATATATATATAAATATATAAATACAATATTAGGGAGTATAGCTCCAAACTTACGGGGGAAATTCAATTTTGTATTAAATCAAATTTCACAATATAAATATATAATATATATACGTTAAAGAAAAACCACTATTATATAATTCAAACAATGATAGACATAAAACATATCATATAGAAAAATTAAAATATATTATAAAACACATACCTAGATCATAAAAAGTACATAATAATGAATAAACATTATATAATAAAAAGACTACTTATAGTTCGTGGCTATAACTTCAATTCGAATTACAATTAAATTTAAATTTAATCCCAAAACAATTCAATTTAAAAGTATAGTCACTCATCAGGTCAACAATAATAACATTAATAGTTAAATAAATACATATTTTTAATAAATAATCAAATAGAATTAAACAATATTTCTTAAAGAAATAAAATCATGATTCTTCTTATAGAAGAAACTCCGTTAGCTAAATTTGAAACTTAAAAAGTAGGATCAGGTGTCTATAATACATTTATCACGTTAAAAACCTATGGTAAAAAAATGAATAAATATATAGAAATATTTATTTTATCTGTGAAGATATATTTTAGTTTTGAGAATAATTTTAATAAACTATAATGTATCTTTACTGGAAAAATAAAAGTCCAATTAATAAAAATACTAAAAATAAATCATATACTTAAGTTAAGCTAAATTACTATAATTTAATCTAAACCAACTTGCTGCCGACCAAAGTAGGTCCTATGAAACAAACTTTCTGTTTTACGGTGATAATAAAAATTGCACATCAGATTTAGGTTCCAAGCAGCAGCTTAATAAGAGATTCAATTTTTGGCACAAGGCCAGCAATTTCGAGGGAGTTGGGGTAGGTCAACTACATCAACCCCAATATCTAACTGGTACCTATTTTATCGATTCCGAAAGGATGAAAGGCAAAGTTGACCTCAGTGGAATTTCAACTCAGAATGTAAAGACGGACGAAATGCTGCCAAGAATTTGTTCCAGTCTGTTAATGATTCTGCCATCTCACCACCTGAAGTAGCAGCTTAATAATAACAAAGTTATTCCACTAAATTCTTCGTTATTTCAAAATTAATTAAAACAAAGGCTGTGTATTTCAGAAATGTGGTAACAAAAGGCTTAGCTATTTTACTAAATTCTTTGAAACAAATACAGTGTATTTCATCTCAAATACGGTAAGAAAAGGTTTATAGCCATTGTGCCTGGTCTGATGGATAATATTTCCTTATTCGTATGTTATGTAAATCCACAGAAAGATAAGCCTAGCTCTGTCTCTTTACTAGTTGTGCTGGTTCCACGATGGATGGACTAACAAAAGGGGCGAACAACAAAACAAATAGCAAGTTTGAAAGAATTTAAATACTTACAAAATTGAGAGTGTAAGGTGCCAAAGCGCCGCCAACACGGGCAAAGGTGGACATAGTCCCCAATGCACCATTTCTTATACAAGTTGGATATAATTCCAAAGTGTATAAAAACACGATTCCAAAAGCTGCAGTGCTAAACATACGGCCTAATATCGAACTGGCAGTTAACATCCATTGATGGGCTGAAAAAGAAAAAGATAAAAGACAGAATTCTTAAGTAAAAACAACAAAAAAATCCTTTTCGGTATTTCACAGACATGTGGACCCTCAATATAATTCTCTGGTAAAATCCAAAGGACACAATGGCTGACTCAGCTGTACATAATTTCTATAAGTGGGCTTCACTACAGTTTTCATCTACCCAGTCACATTCAGAAAGCACAGGCCCTCACAAATTGTGGGTTGCTACCCAGCATGCTGGAAACCCACAAGGAGTGAGTGACCCCTTAGCTTTTTTTGCAGCATGTCTTTAGGAATCCCCTTGAAACCCAGGCTATGTCTTCTTCAATAATTGGCAGAGACTTGGTCAGTGGATCCTCTGCGATGGTCAACAATCAACAGCAAGATGAGCTGTTATGGATCCCACTATCCCAAAGTGTATGTGTGCATGTGACTGGGGACCACATGTGAACTTGTGACCCCACTGAAAGTCGGAGCAAGGAACCATTTGATCATACGGAACATTACATTGAACCCAGTGCTTGACTGGTTCTTTAGTTTGATCGTGAAAGAATGAAAGGCAAAAACGACCATGTCAGGATTTGAACCCAGAACACAAACCAGAAGAAATGCCACTAAGCATTTTGTCTGGTGCAGCAATGATTCTGTCATACTAAAACACTCACAACACTTGAAACAACAGAAAACATGCGATTTGGGCTTCGAATAGGTAGACCATCCACCTTGACTTGGCCCCCTCCGACTACCACCTCCGTCCACAACTGAAGAAAGTCCTAAAGTGAACAAAATTTCACACTAATTTGGGTGGGATCTTTTCTAGAGACGCTTGGTTGGAGGCCCAGCATTTTGATTTCTTTTTACAGGGCTTACATAAAACTGAAGGACTGCCGCAATATGTGTGTGGATCTGGGCGGTGAATATGTTGGGTAAAATCACAATTAACTGATCCTTGTATATTTGAAAACCAATCTTCAAATAGAGTTCCTGTCCTGTCATCAAAGCTTTTTAGTTTTGCTTCCAGATTACAGGAAGTTTCGTCTTATCAATTCCTTTTAAAGCACGGGGTTTTCAGATCGATAAATAAGCATGGGCTTGAGTGTGCAGTCCCCTTCACAATATCCTCCCAGCTTTGAATTCTGGCAATAAATCCCCGCAATAAAAGTCCTTGAAGGCATTCGTTTCCAAAATAGGCCCCTCTCATCCACATGAAATATTAGAGACAGTATAAAGCCTTCTTCTTCAATCAAATCTTTTAATTGGCGAGGAAAAGTTTCTGCAGCTTTTTGATCTGCGCCAGACGGTTCTCCTTGGATTTTCACATTGTGTAGATTTGCTCGTTTTTTGAAATAATCGAACGAATCATTGCTCGCCACAAATGTTTAATTTAATCCATCTGATTTATCCTTAAGCGAGTTATAAAGGGAAATTGTTTTACTGCAAGTTATAGCCTGACTAAGTGGCATATGAAGTCTATGAATTTGATGGTTTATCCAATGTCAAAAGGTTTTCTGTGCGTGAAATTAAACTTTCATTATCTTTTCATCGTGACCAAGTTGAATTTAGAGAGTCACTTCCTTTAACTTTATTTAAATAATCTTCCTTTTACTTCAAGATGGTACAAACAGATAAAGGAACCATATCAATTTTTTGTTTTTGATAAATCTTTAACAGTTGCACCTTTTTTTGTGTTGTTTAATCAATTCGTATTTTACTTCTAAAGTAATTGCTTTACATTTCTTCTTATCCCTGCTTAGCATCTCAGAATTCTTTCTTTTGGAAGCCATCACAAGGGTATTTCCATTGTCCGGAAATCTTTCGTCACACGTCTGTGACCTCTTCAGCGACACTTTCCGCCCTCATCTGTGCTCTTGCTCCGCTTAGTCCATTCTGTTCTTCTGTGATGTGTATCCTTATATGCGCATGCGTTTGCGTCTGTATTTGTGTATGTGTGTGTATGTGTGTGCGTGTGTGCGTGTGTGCGTGCATGCGCGTACGCATATCAATGTGTTTTGCATGTTATAGACTTTGTTCTTAGTAGTACTATGGCCCACCCCTTACCCCTTCTCCTTCCCCGTTGCTTCCGTTGCCCTTGACCACGATTTTTGGTACTATACCTGTACCTCTTTGTGTTTGTGTGTTCGCCCACAATGTTGCTATCTTGATAGTATTAGTAGTAGTAGTAGTAGTAGTAGTAGTAGTTGTTCTTGCCGTTGTTGCTGTTGTCGTTGGTCGCGTTGTTGATGTTGTTGTGGGCGTTTGTGAAATTACTGTATATGTGTTTGTGAGTGTATATGGGTTCACTCACTAGGTTGTTTGTATCCATGTCACTTTCATAACGCCTTTATACAACTTCTGTTTTTGTTTATCTATTTATCTCTATTTCTTGTATAGGTATGTCCATATTTATTTACTGTGTGTATTATACTGTTTGTATCTATTTTTCTTCCTTCTGTCTTTAGCTGTCGTGTTGTATGGTGTGGTGGTGGATGTTATTTTTCTGCTTGTGTTTCCTGCTGAGGTTCGGTCTATCTATTGCTATGTGTGTAACCTTTGTAATCTGTCTGAGTATCGAATCAGTTTTATGCGTTGATAATACCTTAACCTCTATGTTATTAACCGAGCCTCTATGTTCTACTTGAACATATTGGTAGAGCACTGACGAACATTTCTCCTCTTTGAGTTCTCGCCAATGTCCATCTGTATGCTCCCCTGTGCTGCGTGCTGTCTCTCCATTGTAAGTGGTTACCTTATTCTTTGACAGATATTCTCTAGAGCAATACTGTGTAAAAGCAAAAATAACACCAACTTGAACTTTTAATTTGTTGTCTCTTAAGATCTCTGGGTGAGACTTTGAGTCAATTTGTAGGAATACAAAGCAAAAGCCAAGCATATGGTCATAAGACGAGCATTATCACTGTGAGAAGGATAACCTTCCATGAAGGCATCTTTGAAAGCTCAGAGCTACTGGATAATTTACTGACTGGGAAATGTTAAGAAACATTTTTTTACATAACATTATTTCAGTTTTTAAATAAACAATCGGGCGTGTTTATCAATGCATACAGTGAGTTTATTTGCCCTAGGTATTGAGAAGTCACTTGGCAGAAATAGAAACGAAGTTGAAGGAAGGAGCAAAGCATGATGATGATTCTGATGGCAATGTTGATGATGGTGTTGGTGGTTTCAAATTTAGGTACAAGGCCTGCAACTTTAGACAGAGTGATCATATCGACCCCAGAACTTAACTCTGAAGTATGACAAGGAAAGTTGACCTCAGCGGCATTTGAACTCAGAATATAAAGAATCAGAAGAAATGCTGTTAAGCACTCTAATGATTCTGCCATTTCACTGTCTTCATAATAATAATAATAATAATAATAATAATAATAATAATAATAATAACAACAAGAACAAACATACAAATATTTAGGGATATATGAAGGCTCTGGTATTCAGCATGCAAGCATGAAAGAGAAAATCAGGAAGGAATGTTATAGGAGAGTTCGTGCAGTCCTGAAATCTGAACTAAATGCACGTAACAAGGTGTTAGCTATAAATTCTTTAGCAGTTCCAGTTGTTACTTATAGCTACAATGTGTTGAACTGGAATATGAGTGAAGTAAAGAATATAGATAGAAAAATACGCAAGCTGCTGAGTTGTAATAGGATGCACCACCCAAAGGCAGACGTAGATCGCCTTTACCTTCCCAGAGCCCAAGGAGGTCGAGGCCTGATCCAATTTGAACTAGCTTACAAAACAACCACAATTGGACTGGCCAAATATCTCGAAATATCAAATGACTGGATGCTAAAGCTTGTGGAAAATCACGAGAGACGAAAGAAGCTTCATTCTATCATAAAGGAAAGCAAAAAATTTGCTATTGATCTCGTGCAGGATACCCAAACTGAACAACCCGAGGGAAGTACGGCAACTATTGTTGCAAAGAAGGTGAAAATGATGGCAATGAAGAAAGCGCACGAGCAATTGGCTGATAGGTGGGAGGAGAAACCTCTGCACGGCAAATATGTGACCCGCAGCAAACAAGCTGATGTTGACCAGAAGCAAGCCCATCAGTGGCTACGAAGCTCAGGGCTAAAAGCAGAGAGCGAAGGTTTCATCCTGGCTGCTCAAGATCAAAGCCTATTAACCCGGAACTACCAGGCCAATGTGATGAAAAATGGAGCAGACCCAAAATGCCGATTCTGCAACGATATGATTGAAACAGTGGACTACCTAATCTCTGGATGTAAAGTCTTAGCTCCAGTGGAGTATAAATTAAGACATGACAGAGTTGGCCAATATCTACACTGGCTAATAAGTCGGCATTACAATATCAAAACTGCCGGCAAGTGGTATAATCACCACCCTGAGGCTGTAACTGAAGGGGAAAATGTAACCATTCTGTGGGACTTTCCAATACATACAGACCGAACCATCAAGGCCAATAAACCAGATATTGTTGTGAAAGACCAAAACAATAAAGTTTGCTTATTGATCGACATGAGCATCCCCTGTGATCATAATATCTCAGCGAAAGAGTTTGACAAGCTCAGAAAATATAAAGACCTACTCATTGAAATTGAGAAAATGTGGCATCTCAAGGCGGTTACAATACCAGTGATCGTAGGAGCACTAGGAATGATCAAGAAGGGAACCGAAAATTATATGAGAATGATCCCTGGCTTACCATCCCTGCAAGAAGTGCAAAAGATTGTCTTAACTGGTACATCACACGTATTGAGAAGAGCATTGTCGATGTGATAACTGTTGCTGCTCATGTATTTGAATTTAACTTTAAAAAAAAAAAAAAATTAACGAACTACTGAGTTTGGTTTAATGGCCTACCAATGTATACTATGAGTTTCTTTGCCCTAGGAGTCGGGAAGACACTCGGCAAGAAATGGAAGCAAATTTGAAAGAAGAAGGAAAAAAATAATAATAATAATATATGGATGACCTAAAATTGTATGCTACAAATGATAAACAGCTGGAAACACAACTAAAGACAGTTCATGGATTTACCAAAGAAATAGATAAGAAATTTGGATTAGAAAAATGCACCAAAGTAACCCTGAAAAGAGGAAAACTAGTTAAGAGTAGCAACATCACACTAGATAAAACCAATGAAATAACAGGATTAGACTAAAGCCAAACTTATAAATACTTAGGAATCCATGAACTAGATAAGACACAACACACACAAATGAAAGAGAAAATAAAGAAAGAATACTATACACGAGTTAGATGAATACTAAACACAGAGCTCAATACTAAAAACAAGATAATAGGTATTAACACTTCAGCCGTTGCAGGTGTAAGTTACAGCTAAAATATCCTTAACTGGACACTAAATGAACTGACCAAAATAGATAGGAAAACAAGAAAAATAATGACAGGATCAAAGATGCATCACCCAAAATCTGACATAGAAAGGATATATATACAACGTATAGAAGGTGGTAAAGGCCTTATACAGCTGGAAATCTATTATAAAATAACCACCATAGGACTGCAAAAATATCTACTTCAGAAGCAAGGAAAACTGATACAAATAGCGGCAAAACACGAGCAAAACAAAAGCTGTTCCCAGTATTTAAGGAAGCTGACAAATACAAACAGGAAATCATACCACCTAACAATAAGAAGAGAAGAAGAAGAAGAAGAAGAGAGAAGAAGAAGAAGAAGAAAGAAGAAGAAGAAGAAGAGAAGAAAAGAAGAAGAAGAAAGAAGAAGAAAGAAGAAGAGAAGAAGAAGAAGAAGAAGAAGAAGAAGAAGAAGAGAAGAAGAAGAAAGAAGAAGAAGAAGAAGAAGAAGAAGAAAGAAGAGAAGAAGAAGAAGAAGAAGAAGAAGAAGAAGAAGAAGAAGAAGAAGAAGAAGAAAAAGAAGAAGAAGAAGAAGAAGAAGAAGAAGAAGAAACAAAAGCTATAAAACAAATGAAATCCAAACTAAAACTAGAGCAGCAACGGACCATGATAAAACGATGGCAAGAAAAGCCCCTTCATGGCAAATACTGGGCTAAACTAAATGCAAAAGAAATAGACAAAGAAAAGTCCCAGCAATGGTTGAGAAGCTCAGGACTCAAAGCAGAGACAGAGGGATTTTTTAATTGCAGCACAAGACCAAAGCCTCCTCACCAGAAATTACCAAAAACATATAATGAAAAGAAATATAACAAGTAACTGCATAATATGTGGAGATGGACAAGAAACAATAAATCATATTATCTGTGGCTGCCCAGTCCTGGCTAAGAATGAATATATTAACAGACACGACAGAGTTGGGACCTTCATACACTGGAAGCTATCCCAACATTATGGAATAACAACAGAAAAAAGATGGTATAGGCACATCCCAGAAAAGGACACAAAAAACGAGAAAGCCACAATACTCTGGGATATGCCAATACACACAGATAGAGAAATTAAGGCCAACAGTCCAGATATAGTTGTCAGAGATCATGAAGAAAAAAATGCTTTCTAATTGACGTATCAATACCAGCAGATGACAACGTGTCTCTAAAAGAAATGGAGAAACTTTCAAAATACAAAGACCTGGAAATAGAGGTAACTCGAATGTGGAATCTAAAAACAGAAACAATTCCTATCATAGTAGGTGCATTAGGCATGATAAAAAATATTCAGACAAATACTTAACAAAAACACCAGGACTTACAAACACGTATAACATACAGAAAATTGCACTACTAGGCACTGCACACATCCTACGCAAAACACTTTCAATACAGTAACCATCAGAGCTTCACAACAAATCACAGCACATACCCAAGTCACACAGAGCTGCGCTCGGTAGTGAAGTGAAAGCACGATATAAAAAATATACTACTAAATAATAATAATAATAATAATAATAATAATAATAATAATAATAATAATAATAATAATAATAATAATAATGATGTTACGCTACACATGGTCATCTGATACCACCATGGGTTCCAGCACAAACAGCCTCCAGTTTGCTAGCTCAGCAAGTCAACTGCCTAGAACATGAAGAGGCAGTAGCGAAAAGCCAGAAAACCGTTGCGAATTGTCAAAGTAAAATATTCTTTAAAAAATCATTTAACAACACAAAGAGTTCTTTTTTCTTTCTTTTTCTTTTAAAGCATTTAACAACAACATTTAGCGATAACAAGCAGTTCTTTCATTTACCTCTGCGATGTTCATATTCCTGGCTGTGTCGTTCGCTCCTACCGTTCCCTGTTTGAATTCTTCCTCCCACCAACTCCCTCTAGCTCCACTGCATAAAATGTGCGAGTTTCCTGCTAGGCGGCTGGTCTCTCCCTGTCCTCACAACTCGATGGTTACCTGTATATATCAGGTGATGCTGCCAGAAAGACAGGTATATCACCGGTAATACAGTGCCTGTTTATCTTACAAAGTGGGTTACTCTGTCGTTGTTCCTCGTTGTTTTTCGTGACCGTAGCGGTCGAGAGATCAATTACCTACAGTTATAAGAAACCGAGCTTTCTGACAAGACAATCGAAATCCCGCTGGCATGAATAACTAGAGCACTGTTTCAAACCCAGTGAATGGCAAAGGGATATGTGTCAATATCACCCCTCCCTGTGTTCAATATTTTTTATTCCCTTCTCTAAAATTTGAAACCAGATAGCGATGTTCGCATCGTGTGAACGTGAAATCATCAGGATATTATTTTTCTTTCCATTCGAAAGACGAATAATAATAATATTTATACTACTACTACTACTACTACTACTACTACTACTACTACTACTACTACTACTACTACTACTACTACTACTAATAATAATAATAATAATAATAATAATAATAAATGCCCTGATGCAGTACCAGGCAGTGGCTCTCGTGGCTTCTGATCTTAACTGATTGGAAGTGTTATCATGTACATTGTTTTGTCTTGGTATAAAAGATGGGCTACAGCAAATATTCTGCTCAATACCACAGATTTACTTGTCAGTTGTTTGACCTTAACCAGTTGAGCATGTCCCTTAGTGGCTGACGATATGTGCATCTCTGATCACGAGCAGAAGTAGTGGGGGAGCATCATAGCCATGCGTTGAGAGGGATTGTTTGGGGTTTGAATAATTCACCTCTGTAAACATGGGTGTTTCGTTCAACATCCTTAAACAACCCTTATTCAGGGACCTTTTAAATGGGATGGGTTACTCGACTAAAAGAAAATTCTAACTGGGACCCACCTGCAAGATCATGCGCGGTTATTTTGATATGAGATCACCATGTCGCGCACATATGGTTGTGATCCATGTGCCTGGTGTACCCTTATCAGACGGGTAGTCATGATGGGTAAACTGGGCTTCGTATATTTGTAACCCAGTGTCACTTTGATGGCATGCACTGCTCTCTCACTCAATAATAATAATAATAATATAAAATATAAAGTAAATAAAAGTAAATAAAAGTAAATAGTAAATATAAGGACCTGGAAATCGAAATACAGAGGATGTGGAATCTTAAAACAAAAACTGTTCCTGTTATTGTAGGTGCCCTAGGTATGATAAAAAAGGGATATCAGAAACACCTAGACAATATCCCTGGAAAACCATGTCTCAAGGAAATCCAAAAGATTGTGCTAACAAGTACTACCCACATCCTTAGAAAAACCCTATCAATGTAAATGTTTGTGTTTGCATTACATGGAGATATATCTCTACTTCTCCTCCCCAAGCTTTCAGCTATATTCCAACAACTCTTAACCTTCACTTGCCCTAGGGAGCTGGGTGTGCCCCGGCAAGTGATTGCATCAAACATGCAGATTAAAAGTAAATGACAATAATAATAATAATAATAATAATAATAATAATAATAATAATAATAATAATAATAATAATAATAATAATAATAATAATAATGACAACAACAACAATAATGACTTGTTTACCTTTTGTACCATAGAGGACGGGAAATATTCCAGCAATACAAATGACTCCAGCCAAAACCATCATGCTAGTATGCAATTTTTTTCTTCCGACACGATTTAACAGAAGTATGCACAGAGTATAGGCCGGAAACTCGATAACCGAATTCAAAAAAAAATTCAAATAGAGATTGCCATACAATTTGCCAACATTAAGAGTAAGGCCGAAATATACCATACTCACAACCACCCTATAGAAAAGAAATGAAAGATTTTATACAATGTACAAAAATGCACAAAAATTTCAGATCAATCCCTGGTTAGATGGCTACGTAATTTCTTAGAGAGAATTATGATAATTTGAACATTGAGACCAACAGCAAGTAAAGTTATACAACTAACTGTCTAATATAGACAACTAAGATAACTACTGTAACATTTTGTTAGTTTGCCTCATGGTCCCCCGCAGACAAAATAGAAAATGTGTTGCCCCAGATGCACTGGAACAGCCACTCTGACCCACAAGGGCTCACACTTGCGGATAGCTGTATCCACCCTGATAGTGGTGAGCAGGGATGTGGTTGAGGGTCTGGGAATGCTAGAAGTCTCCACTGACGCAGGCTTGACCACAAACCTGTCAGAGAATGGCCAATACTTTAATTACCTACATTTAGGGGCATCAGACTGTGTTCAGCTTTAACCCTTTCGTTACCATGGTTTTGTTAAAAAATGTTAGTTTCAATTAATTTTGAAAATAAAGAAGAATTTAATAATATGAGTTGCCCGTAATTAAGACTGAAACACAAATAAACATGAAATTTTAATGGAAAATTTCAAATTAGATCAAACAGGAAGTCTGTATGATACAACAAGGGACATTCTCATGTGGCTTGATATCAAAAGGGTCAACTAAGTTTTTACTTCTCATTTTATCCTTCTTTGCTTTGCTCTAAAAAGAGTTCCTGTATTTCATCTTCATGTAAGCATCCTTGCACACTTAGTATCTTTGATATTCTTTCAAGTTTAACTCTACATGGATTTCTTGCAAGAAAACTTCCACAAATATCTGCATCATTCTGATCAATATAGGTGCATGCATGGCTGCGTGGTAAGAAGCTTGCTCTCAAACACATGGCTCCACCTTGAACAAGTGTCTTCTACTCTAACCATAGGCTGGCTAAAGCCATGTGAGTGGACTTAGTAAACGGAAACTGAAAGAAGCCCATCACATATATATATATATGTATATATATTGAGAGAGAGAGAGACAGAGAGAGGGAGAGAAGGAGAGCTTTGTGTGTGTCTTTGTCTATGTATTTGTTCCCCTACCACCATCCGTTGTCCAGTGCTGGTTTGTTTGTATTCCCATAACTTAATGGTTAAAAAAAGAAATAGAATAAGCATCAGGCATAACAAATTCTGGAGCCAATTAATTCAAGTATAAGTTTTTCAAGGCCTGCAGTCAATGGTCGCAGTCAAATGTGAGAAACGAGTAAGCGATAAAAGATAAAGAACACACAGAAAATGGCAAATGTAATATCACTAACCAGTTTAGCATCAGAATTAGGGTCCGTTTTAGAAGCTGAGGAATGGTAAACATTTTCCAGATTTCTACCTTTTTCTCGTTCGATGAGGAAATGTTGACGATTTCTGTTGGAGGCAAAACTGTTTTATTCAGTTTGGCGATGTTGCTAAGAATTAAGTTGGCATCTTTTGTTCTCTTTTTATTGAGGAGCCATCGGGGAGACTCGTCTAGGAACCTTGCAAATAGAAAACGGAAAATACAACCACATACACACATATATATGAACACACACTCATATATACATACATGCATACATACATACATGCATACATACATACATGCATACATACATACATACAAACAGACAAATAAGTAAACAGACATTTGTTCAAGGTGCCATACAGTGAGACTGAACCCAGAACCATGTGGTTGGGAAGCGAACGTCTTACCACACAGCCACACCTGCATCTTTGATGTTAATAAAGGTGTTTAAAAGTCAGGTGAAGCCTGTATTTAAAGCTTCTTAAGTTACTCGTCTCTAAACATCGCCCCAAAAGAAGAACTAATCTACAAAATTGGATTCAAACGAAGGTACAGGGGTTAGATCAGCGTTTTCCTTCCCCTAGAAAGATAGCTAAACAAAGATTAAGAGTTTCTCACTCCCAGCTGTCCTTTGATGGGTTTTGCTTCTCTTCCTGGAGGGTGTCCAATATAAACACACCCCACTCCCACCCCCTTCCCAAACTAACTTGTTAGGGTTGCAAGTTTAGTCGCCAACTATGTAACGGGTTGTATATACATATACACATACGTGCACCCTAACACATACACATACACGTACTTATACTCACATATCCATTCATCTACCCATATATACATCCATACATATATACATATATGCACCCATATATACTAAAGTACGTCCGTATATATAAATCCATGCACCCATACATTCATTTACTCATACGTACATACATGCATACATACCTTGATACATACACCCAGCCATATATACACCCAACCATACATACATACGTACATGCATGCATCAATATACACTTACATATATACATACACTCATCCAGCTATACATATACATAGACATCCATACACTCGTACATACATAGATCCATTGAGCATACACCCATATATGCACGCACATATCCATCCATCCACCGATACACACATGCATACCTACCAGATATAGACGATTCCGAGCACCAGTGACGGGACTGATATTATGATCACCACCGGCTTCCAGGTCCTCACAAAGTAAGTCAGCAGAGAAAGGATTATGTATCCAATGGTAAATACCATTTGGATGGCAATGGATGATTTCATTCTACTGTCCACCGAAGACACTTCAGAAGCTAGAATTTGAAAGAATGATGACGAGGAAAAATGATGACAACAATACGAATATGATGATGAAAAGAATTAATTATATTACACATACGCGCGCGCATTTATGTATATATATATATATATATATATGTGTGTGTGTGTGTGTGTGTTTGTGTGTGTGTATTTATATATATATATATATATATATATATATATATATATATATATATATATATATATATATATATATATATATATATATAATATAACATTCTAAGAAAAGCCAACTTAGCATTAAACCTTTGTTGACGTCAGTCGATAACGAAAGAATAAAAATAAACATATGAATTCTACGTCACGTCATCCAGAAATATTGAGATCCTACATCACAACAATCAGTTATCTATATACTAAATATAATAAAAATTTTTAGAAAATTCATGCTTATTATATAAGAATTGAAATATTTAAGGGTTTTCCAAAATTTGTGTCACCATTTCAATGTAAAATTGCCATTAAAATTTAATAGTGTTAATTTAGAAGTAATTACATAATACCTTTGTTTTCAAGAGAAAGATCGCATGTAGAATGTCCAATATTTTACAATAATGGAACACTTTAAATCATACTTAATGTTCCTGTCTTTTAAATCCCAAATGCATTTACTAAGATTTGTAGAATTACCTCTTCTTCCATACTTAAGTGAATGACACTGATTATGAAATCTAGATTTCCAAATTGTAGCAGATGAACCTGTGTAATAATAAGTATGATCCCCTTTTATTACCTTACATTGATACATTACATTTTTCATTAAGCGCTGATTTTCTAAAGGACAGACAATTTTTGCTTTTATAATCACTCAGGCATTATTCACTTGTATTTGGTGTTGATGATTAAAAGAACTTCAAAGAGTCCTCCTGTCAGAATTAGTTGTTAAGACAGGATTATTATAACTGTATTATCAGAATCGGAATTACTTTTACTCAAAGAGTCGAGTTCTTGTTTTAAAAAATATATCATTAGAGTTTATTTCGCAATTCACACTATCGATTCTAATCTTGTTTACAGATTTTGAGTTGCCATCAAGAATATGCATGGATACGAGATTTTCTGTAAGCGTGACGATGACCTGCCTTTCGTTCTTGATCTTGACAATGGTTTTGAAACGGCAAACTTTGAGCTGCATTTTCATCTTGGGGAAGTGCGCAGGTGCAAGATCTGACGAATATGGCAGGTGTGGAAGCGATGCCATGTTGCTTTGGCGGGAAAATCACAGGTGAGGAGAGCTCGGTGACAGGGGGCACTGCCGTCGTTATGAATTTTAATTCTTTCTTCTCCACAAATCCGATCGCTTTCGCCGAATGTCCTCCCTCAAACGCTTCAAAACCTCGTTCGTTGCCATCCGTCCATCCTCAGACACAAGCGGATCAATGCTCTCCACATTTCCGGTAGGTGACGCTCGTGGCAGGTCTTCCTGATCGTTCATCCTCTCCCAGGGACGTTCTTCCTCTTTTGAAGCATCCGCGCCACTTGAAACTGCGAACAACTCATTGCCTCATCATCGTAAGATTCCTGAAGCATGCTCAATGTCTCTGTAGGAGACTTCGCAAGTTTGACGCAAAATTTCACGTTGGTTCTTTGTTCCAACTTCCTGTCCTTGACAGAAAGTGCAGACTACACCATACTCGTGATCTCAAGAACACAAATTTTACAACTTGCGAACACAGCAATGTCGCATGGCACACTGCCTCATGAAGACTGTTGCCTTTCCACTCAGAGCAACGTAACATTTCTTGCGTAATGAGATAAAACAAAGTTGTTGATATGATTAAAACATCTGAAAGGGCTCCTTCTAATCGATGAGAACAGACAAAGAATAAACGACAGAACATAATTGAACTTGCATTCAAATTCAAAAGTGGACATTTATGGTGTTTTATTGTTGTTTGCTTACCAAAGACAACTGAGGGAACATAGGATCCAGCACCACCAACAGCAGTGAGAAAACGGAACACATATATGGCATAAATATTGGAGATGAAGGCCATTGCTATTCCAGTTGACCCTTGCAAAAATACACACACAATTACCACTTTCTTTCGACCAAATCTGAAAAAGATTAATAAGACAAACTTAAATTTCATTTGGTTAAACACACAAACACACACACATACGAGGTGTACTCAAAAGGTATCCAAATCTAATGTCACGTGGGCAAAATCCTTTGGATGGGCGGTGACAAAACCCTTCTTGCGCCTGTTGGCTGCATCAGTTCTCAGCTGTTATGCCTAAAGTACAGATATGTACTTTCTCACTTGGATTTTCATGTTTGGCCAAAAGCTTGGTGGTATCAAGCTCAAACCATCCAGAGAATTCAACAAACCATTGGCGATATGATACCATGGACAAAACTTAAATCAAGGAGTGGTATAACTGCTCCAAACATGGTTTCTACTGAGTGGTGAGGGAGGCATGTTCAGGCAGGCCATCCACAGGCGGATACGAGGCGGTGTGTGAGAAGATTTGGTGAATAGTTATGAAAGGACATCATGTAACAATATAGGAAATTACTTATGAAGGAAGTTATCCATGAATTCCATAGAATCTTTAAATCATCAGATCTTTTGTCCCCCATTTTCCCTTTTGTGAAATTACTTTGGTGAAGAGTTCTTTTATATTATTTGCTTATATTTTCATATATTTTTTGTATTATTTTTACTTCACCTCTTGTTATTTTTTCTTGTTACTTTGCTTAAATTAAGGATGGGGAATTCCTGAATTTCTTTCTAGCATTTGAACTTAATTGATATGAGGATATCCAAATGCGATGAACATTTTTTTGTATAATGATAGCAACACAATATATCTTCACTTTGATATTTACTTCTATTGCCCAAATCCATGTAATTTCGTCCAATTCTGGCCTTAAGTACACTGTATATATAAAGAGTGGACTTTATTGTGTATATTTAAAGTTCAACAGTTGATGTTCCGCTAATCAGATGACCTAGCTTTCTTTATTTGCATTAATTTGTGAAGAAACGGTTGTGCTGTTTATTCACGTGTCTTTTACTTGTTTCAGTCTTTCGAATGTGGCCATGCTGGGGCACTGCCTTGAGGAATGTCTAGTCAAATGAAACGATCCCATTACTTTTTTCTCAAGCCTGGTACTAATCTTATTCTATGTAGAAATTTATAAACGTTTAGGTATTTCTCAGCCAGAATTTACCATCTACCTACATTCTTTTGTTAGAAACAAAACGTTGAGGCACCCGATTACTAAGGACTTGAATACTGGACTTTGTACCTTTGACCTTTGCATTGTCAAATCCAATACATCCAATAATACCAAAAGCAAAAACAATACTCTCCCACCTCGTGCCTACCTAACAAAAGAGAAACACCTACACACTTGTCTACAAATTTCTACCTGCATGAATAAATTCTAAACAATAACATCGTCCCACATTTAATCAATTAAAATTTCTCCAAAACACCTCTCCATAATAACTAGCCATAAAAACGTGATGACCACTCCACTCAAACCCACACACAAAAAGAAGATTCTAGCTCAGACTATATCAAGGCAAGACTAACTCTAATGCATTGCAGTCGGACAGTGGCTTAGCTACCCGAAACTTCGAAGTCACTGTCAGCAACATTCTTGCTTAAGAATTATAAATATTCATTTATATATATATATATATATATACACAAACACATTCAACACCTACCCACCACACACACACACACGTACACCCACCTACATATATATATATGAAGCGTAAATAAGTAACAGGTGTGTCCAGACTTCAATGCATTACGACCGTTTCAAGTGGATCCATTTAATCGATCAACAAGGACATTACATCAATTTGAAAGAAATCGCTCTCCTCAGTTGTAAATGACTATATAGATTTACAGCATAAAGGATAAACCATTTTTAGAATTTTTAGCAAATTTTTACCATTTGTAGAAATTAAAATAATTACATTGATTCCTTATTACATTGTTTCTTTATTTATTACATTATTATATTACAAATATAACACAAGGAAACTATGTAATTATTTTCGATTCTAGTATTGATAGATTGTTACTAAAATTCTAAAAATGGTTTATCCTTTCTGCTGGAAATCTACATATTCATTTAATTCTGAGGAGAGCTGTTTTTTCAAACTAATGTTATGTTTTCATCGATCGATTAAATGGAACCGCTTGAAACGGCCGTAATGCATTGATACCGGGACATCCTTCCTACCAATACGCAGGTTGTTCAACTAACCTCGAGGTGTGTGGACTATACCGAACTGGCTTGGTGCCTCAATTGAAGTACCTATTTCAACTGAAGCTTAATTATATCACACACATACCCCCCCACACACACACAGACACAGGAGTGGGTGTGTGCTAAGAAGCTTCCTCACCAACCATATAGTTCCGAGTTCAGTCCCACTGCGTGACACGTTGGGTAAGTGTCTTCTACTATAGCCTCGGACCGACCAAGGCCTTGTGAGTGGCTTTGGTAGACGGAATCTGAAAGAAGCCCATCGTATATGTGTGTGTGTGTGTGTGTGTGTGTGTGTGTGTGTGTGTGCCTGTTTGTGTTTTCCACCCCACCATCGCTTGATAAACGACGTTGGTATTCACGTTCCCGTAACTTAGTGGTTCGGCAAAAGTAACCGATAGAATAAGTACTAGACATACAAAGATTAAGTCCTGGGGTCGATTTGTACGACTGCAGGCGGTGCTCCAGCATAGCCGCAGTCAAATGAATGCAAGAAGTAAAGAATATATATGTGTGTGTGTGTGTTTGCGTGTATGAATATGTATGTATATGTGTGCTTGTGTGATAGGGGAGATAGAAAGATGCTCAATATAGACAAAGCGTAACAGAGCTGGAATGATGTGAACTTACATTCCAAAGTCTTTATCAAAAACTGAGTCTGTGAGTAAACGGTGGCCATAAGAGAAATCCATGTGAGCTGATAGGGAGAGAGGGATGTAGGCAGACACACCCAAGCGACTTTACCAGTGGCACTAGCTCGCTCTCTCTTTCTGTATATATATGTCCGTGTGTACGTGTGTGTGTGTATGCGTGTGTGTGGGTGCGTTTGTACGCGCGCGCGCATGTGTGTACCAATCTATATACATGTGTACATATTTATGTATGTATTTAAAGTATTATTCCCAGACCTGTAATAGAAGTACCTGTTAGGATTCCAGGTATGGTTTAATTAGCATGTAAATCACTGGGAATGAAGGACCCATTTTTCTTGTCAGAACTTCCTCTTAGGCAAAGGTAAACTTGTATATAAAAAACATTGAAGTGCAGTTGGCTTCTGGTCATCTCAGCCTCTGTTGTGCCTCTGGTTTTATGGCTGTTTACTCAGAAAAGTGGTTCTTCTCAAACCAAATCCATGCACAGGAACTTCTTGGACTCCCAGAACGTGTGCAAGGAGGTTTTGAACTTATGAAGTGGTCATGCTCGGTCATGAGTTAACATCCACAACCATATATACAGATTCATGCACTACACACACACACATATATATGAATTAGGCAAAAATATAAAATAGAATGCAAACACTAAACACACCAGCGTGGAGATATGATACACAGAACTTACCTGTCTGATAAAATTCCACAAACGACCATGGCAAAAAGGTAGCCCATGAAATAAAACGTAAAGGCGTGCCTTGCCAGAATCGCTTTATCGCAAACTAGATTCAGCTGCAATGAGAAATAGGAAAACTATTTAATGTATACATTTTATAATTTTGATAATAATAATTTTATATTTTGGAATTGTAGAAACACTGTTTCTTGGAGACAACTTTCATAGTCAGTGTGTATTCAAAGGACTTTGTTGTAGGAACAACGGTAATGTGACACTCCTTGAATCGATTGTATAATAGGGAAGGAGCTACAGTCACAGGGGCCACTGTTCATTGGCTCAGGAACAGTGCGAGTACAGCCACTAAAATTTGGTGGTGCAGGGGCAATGAAAACGCTTTAAAGAACCTCCTAAAAAGCTTTATCACCAAAACGAATGAGCATTTTTGGGTTGATTTGAAACATTATTTTCTGTGATGGGATTAATCCGATTTGACAAATATAATAATAATAATAATAATAATAATAATAATAATAATAATAATAATAATAATAATAATAATAATAATAAGACTTACCAAAAACTGAGCAAATATAAAGATCTTGAAATAGAAATCAGCAAAATGTGGAATCTGAAGACTAAAATAATATCTGTTGTCGTAGGTGCTGATCGTTACCTAACTCAACTACCAGGAAACCCCAAAATGGCAGAAATTCAAAAGATAGTGCTCATGGTAACTGCTCATATCCTACGCAAATACTTTCTATGTAATCTCAAGTTTTGAAACAAAGATAATTTTCGTTTTCTTTTTTTTGACATTCACTAGTACAACACAAAATACAAAACCAAATATATGGCACGAACTTCCAACCTGTTGTCTCTTGAGGTCTCTGGGTGAGACTTGGAGCCAACTTGTACAAATATAAAGCAAAAGTCAAACATATAATAAAAATAATAATAATAATAATAATGATAATAATAATAATAATAATAATAATAATAATAATAATAATAATAATAATAATAATAATAATAATAATAATGATAATAATAATAATAATAAGAAGAAGAACAACAACTAGCACTATGACCCGGCAACTATTATAATAATATAATAATAATAATAATAATAATAATAATAATAATAATAATAAATAATAATAATAATACTAATAATAATATTAATAATAATAATAATAATAATAATAATAATAATAATAATAATAATAATAATAATAATAATAATAATAATAGTAATAATAATAATAATCGTTTTGTCTTGGTATAAAAGATGGGCTACAGCAAATATTCTGCTCAATACCACAGATTTGCTTGTCAGTTGTTTGACCTTAACCAGTTGAGCATGTCCCTTAGTGGCTGACGATATGTGCATCTCTGATCACGAGCAGTAGTAGTGGGGGAGCATCATAGCCATGTGTTGAGAGGGATTCTTTGGGGTTTGAATAGTTCACCTCTGGAAACATGGGTGGTTCTTTCAACATCCTTAAACAACCCTTATTCAGGGACCGTTTGAGCGGGATGGGCTACTCAACCCGAAGAAAATTCTAACTGAGCCCCACCTGCAAGGTCATGTGCTGTTTATCTTGATATGAGATCACCATGTCGCGCACATATGGTTGTGATGCATGTGCCTGATGTACCTTTATCAGACGGGTAGTCATGATGGGTATATTGGGCTTCGTATATTTTACCCCAGTGTCACTTTGATGGCATGAACTGCTCTCTCACTCAATCGTAATAATAATAATAATTGTAATAATAATAGTAATAATAATAATAATAATAGTAATAATAATAATAATAATAATGATGATGATGATGAAAATAATAATAGTAATAATAATAATAATAATAATAATAATAATAATAGTAATACTAGTAATAATAATATTAATAATAGTGATAATAGTAATAATAATAATAATAATAATAATAATAGTAGTAGTTATAATAATAGTAATAATAATGATAATAATAATAATAATAGTAATAATAATAATAATGATAATGATGATGAAAATAATAATAGTAATAATAATAATAATAGTAATAATAGTAATAATAATAATAATAATAATAGTAATAATAGTAATAATAATAATAATAATAATAGTAATAATAGTAATAATAATAATAATAATAATAATAAACCTCTCTCAAAGCTGCTCAATGACGCGCAGTACGGGTATAAAATGTTTGATAAAAATATAAATCATCTCGTTTACATGGATGATTTAAAGCTTTTTGCAAAAAATGATCAACAACTCAAGGGCTTACTAGCGATAGTCAAACAATTCAGTGACGACATCAGAATGCAATTCGGCCTCGATAAATGTGCAAAGGCTACCTTTATCAAAGGAAAAATGACAGAAACATCTAACGTTAACCTTGACCAACAGAATGTCATAAAAGAACTAGACCCAGCGGAGAGCTACAAGTACCTAGGGGTAATTGAAGGGAACGGAATAAGGCATTCAGAGATGAAGGAAAGGATCATGAGAGAATGCTATCGAAGAGTGAGAGCAATACTCAAGACAGAGCTGAATGCAAGAAACAGGATCGAAGCAATCAATGCATTAGCTATACCAGTCGTGACTTACAGTTTCAATATTGTTAACTGGTCAATTACTGAAATATGTCAGCTCGACAGAAAAATAAGGAAACTGTTGACAATGCATAGAATGCACCACCCTAAGGCAGATACAGAACGACTCTATCTGCCAAGAAAAGAGGGAGGCCGTGGTCTTTTGCAACTGGCAATAACAATGAAGATTGCTACAATTGGCCTAGACACCTACCTGAAAAACTCTGAGGACTGGATGTTAAAACTTGTCTCAAAACATGAAAACAAGAAAGCATCATACTCAGTCACAAAACAGGCAAAGGAATATCTAAGTGAATTCCGAATACAACCAATTTCGGAATTAGAGATAGACATACAAGAAACAAGCACAGAAAAAGCTAGGCGCATGAAAACCCGTGCCAAAACTGCGGCCTTAGATATTCTGAATAATAAATGGCAAGAAAAACCTCTCTATGGCAAATACCCAAAGAGAGCGAATAATGCAGATATCGACAAAGCCCTGACCCATCAATGGCTAATGGCCTCTGGCTTAAAATCTGAAACAGAGGGGTTTATCATAGCAGCTCAAGATCAATGCCTACCAACAAGAAACTACCAGGCCAACATATTAAAGATCAGAAGCAGTCCAACGTGTCGTGTATGCAAGCAACAAAATGAAACCATCGACCATGTGGTCTCCAAGTGCAGTCTTCTAGCGCCTACAGAGTATCTCAACAGGCACGATAGAGCTGCACAATATATTCACTGGGTAATCTGTAAAAACCTGGATTTGCCCCATGAAAAAAAACTGGTGGGAACACAAACCACCCCCAGTGCTTGAAAATGACCACATCTCACTCCTCTGGAACTTCACCATTCAAACTGACAGGAAGATAGATGCAAATAGGCCAGACATCATATTGAAAGACTTCAAACAAAGAACATGCCTCCTCATTGATATGACTGTCCCAATCGATATAAACGTATCTGTCAGGACCTACCAAAAACTGAGCAAATATAAAGATCTTGAAATAGAAATCAGCAAAATGTGGAAGCTGAAGACTAAAACAATACCTGTTGTCATAGGTGCCCTGGGAATGATAGCAAAAGGGGCTGATAGCTACCTAACTCAGATACCAGGAACCCAAAAATGGCAGAAGTTCAAAAGATAGTGCTCATGGGAACTGCTCATATCCTACGCAAAATACTCTCTATGTAACCTCAAGGTTTAAAACAACCATAATTTCGGTTTAAAAAAAAAAAAAAAAAAACTTTTTTTTTTAGACATTCATTAGTACAACATCCCCACCCCCCAAATATATGGCACACTAGGTATAACAACAACATGAACTTCCAACCCTGTTGTCTCTTGAGGTCTCTGGGTGAGACTTGGAGCCAACTTGTACAAATATAAAGCAAAAGTCAAACATAGAATAATAATAATAATAATGATAATAATAATGATGATGATGATGATGAGGATGAGGATGATCCAAAAGAACCTTACCTGACTGGTGATTGAGGTGTGCGTATTGGTTTTATCATACACCCAAGAACTGCACATCTGTGTAGTTCGATTTCCATTTTCTGTGGTATTGGAATATATCAAACATTTTTCATAAACCACCTCCCCTTCATCCTCACTCTTTGGAATATATTCGTTGATCAGTTCTTCATGGCTTTCACTTTGGATTTTATACGTGTCGTTGTCGTAACCAGGAATAGCACACCTAGGAAAATATACAAAATAGGTTTCTTTGATCTTTCATTTAAATTTAGTTACATCTTCTGTAGCTTTCAGACTTGTGGACCTTACCATACATTTGAAAATATTTCGTTTGATGAATTTTATAGACAGAAATAAGTATTCTTATCTCGCTGCAGAGGTCCTGTGTACTGTCTCTCACTTAAGGCGACTGAATTATACTGAAACACTAGATATGTCATTGAATTGTGTGTATAGTTAACACAACGTCTCAAAGGGAGAAAAGTTTATTCAGGCAAAATCCAACAGCGTGAAACATTATTTACTTTTCAGGTCTGCTGGAATACACGCATCAGTGATCTGATTCTCACTGCTTTACATGCTATGGATAATTGAATATATAATATACATACGTATGTATGTGCATACAATCATGCACACACACGCATATGTATGAATATATATACGGTACTTTCCATTAATATCTCTCTCTTTCTCCCTCTCTCTCTATATATATAAATATATATATATTACACACACACACACACACACACACACACACACACACACACACACACATATATATATATATATATATATATATATATATATATATATATATATATATATGTATGTACCAGAGTAATCACAGAAATGCGAGTCAAGGTGGAAAAAATAGTACTCGATTACCAGTTCGTGTTTTCCCTCTCTTACTGTTGCTTTGCTTTATTAAAAACAGTAAAAATATCACAAAACCGTTACTCAGAGTTTCACGTTAGCGTTCGTCGGACAGTTTTGTTTAAAATGGAGCAAGATTAAGTTATATGCAAAAGGACGATTACTTTGCCAGATACACATTTGAAAATGGTTTTGTTTTATTGGTCTTTTCGACTAAAGGTCTTTTCAATAACCGGTTGCACGAAATAACATATTGCATTTGAAACTTATATTATAATAAGAATCGAAGAAAACCTTAAATCAAAAATAGCTTATGAAGGAAAAAGGCGTAAATACCCAGGGTAAATAATTAGCTGTAAAAATAATGATAAATTAATGAATTAAAATATATACCCGTTTAAAAAATTTTTCACACTAAATTACACGTACATTTAGCAATACATACACATACCAAACAATCTATAAACTAAACATACAGACGTAGGCACATGGCTACATATATATGCAGATATATATAGGCAAAACATAAGTTTATACAAATGCATATATATATATATAGGCGCAGGAGTGACTGTGTGGTAAGTAGCTATATAGGCGCAGGAGTGGCTGTGTGGTAAGTAGCTTGTTTACCAACCACGTGGTCCCGGGTTCAGTCCCACTGCGTGGCACCTTGGACAAGTGTCTTCTACTATAGCCTCGGGTCGACCAAAGCCTTGTGAGTGGATTTGGTAGACCGAAACTGAAAGAAGCCCGTCGTATATATGTATATATATGCGTGTGTGTGTTTGTGTGTCTGTGTTTGTCCTCCTAGCATTGCATGACAACCGATGCTGGAGTGTTTATGTCCCCGAAACTTAGCGGTTCGGCAAAAGAAACCGATAGAATAAGTACTGGGCTTACAAAAGAATAAGTCCCGGGGTCGAGTTGCTCGAGTAAAGGCGGTGCTCCAGCATGGCCGCAGTCAAATGACTGAAACAAGTAAATAGTAAAAGAGTATATATATATATATATATATATATATATATAATTAATCAATATAGGGTGGTGAAAAAAAATTTGGTAGAATTCTTTTTGCCACCAGCGGCCTAGTGGGAAAAAATTAAATAGTCATAGGACCATTTTTAAGTTCAACATCAACAATCAAGGAACGGCATAATAGGCCATTCACCACTAGAAATAACAGCCAAAGCTTCAACCGCAAATAAAGATCAATTCCGTAAACAGGAGAAAATTTAAAAAAACATTTACCCTGTAATTTCTTGTACGATGCACCGTTTCGTCTGCTGTTTAATGGTAAACTAACCTGATTAAATTAAATCAAGCCAATCTTCCATAGGCCCTCAGATTCTTCAGCAAGAAAATAGCCAAGTCGGAACAGATATTTTCACGAGGCATTTCCGACCCTGCCAAGGCAATATCTGACCTAAAATTTTCAAATCGTCGCACTCGCGCCAAATTTATCGGCAGCAAATAAATATAAGCCGTCGATTCCATTACGGAATTAACCAGAAAATTCATAATTAATCAATATAGGGTGGTGAAAAAAATTTTGTAGAATTCTTTTTGCCACCAGCGGCCTAGTGGGAAAAAATTAAATAGTCATAGACCATTTTTAAGTTCAACATCAACAATCAAGGAACGGCCATAATAGGCCATTCACCCACTAGAAATAACAGCCAAAGCTTCAACCGCAAATAAAGATCAATTCCGTAAACAGGAGAAAATTTAAAAAAACATTTACCCTGTAATTTCTTGTACGATGCACCGTTTCGTCTGCTGTTTAATGGTAAACTAACCTGATTAAATTAAATCAAGCCAATCTTCCATAGGCCCTCAGATTCTTCAGCAAGAAATAGCCAAGTCGGAACAGATATTTTCACGAGGCATTTCCGACCCTGCCAGGCAATATCTGACCTAAAATTTTCAAATCGTCGCACTCGCGCCAAATTTATCGGCAGCAAATAAATATAAGCCGTCGATTCCATTACGGAATTAACCAGAAAATTCATAATTAATCAATATAGGGTGGTGAAAAAAATTTGTAGAATTCTTTTTGCCACCAGCGGCCTAGTGGGAAAAAATTAAATAGTCATAGACCATTTTTAAGTTCAACATCAACAATCAAGGAACGGCCATAATAGGCCATTCACCCACTAGAAATAACAGCCAAAGCTTCAACCGCAAATAAAGATCAATTCCGTAAACAGGAGAAAATTTAAAAAACATTTACCCTGTAATTTCTTGTACGATGCACCGTTTCGTCTGCTGTTTAATGGTAAACTAACCTGATTAAATTAAATCAAGCCAATCTTCCATAGGCCCTCAGATTCTTCAGCAAGAAATAGCCAAGTCGGAACAGATATTTTCACGAGGCATTTCCGACCCTGCCAAGGCAATATCTGACCTAAAATTTTCAAATCGTCGCA